>NC_037336.1:48489960-48795960 GCF_002263795.3 Bos taurus
CCTAATGCTTCTAAGCACTAGGTCATGGGTATTGATTTTAAGAAATTATAAATAAAAAGACACGTTAATGTTATTGAAATAAGTTTACCTATTGCTTTTGTTGTTTAAGTCACTAAGTCATGTCCAACTCTTTGCAGCCCCATGGACTGTAGCCTGCCAGGCTCCTCTGTCTTTGGAATTCTCCAGGCAAGAATACTAAAGTGGGTTGCCATCTCCTTCCCTAGGGGATCTTCCAGTTGCAGGAATCAAACCAGCATTCCTGCTTGGCAGGCAGATTCTATACCACTGTGCCACCAGGGAAGCCCATAAGTTTACCTCTACCTCTTTAAAAATTGAGATAGTCATTTATTTAATAGGAATTAAGTGCATGGTTTTTCCTGTGGTCATGTATGGATGTGAGAGTTGGACTGTGAAAAAGACTGAGCACCAAAAAATTGATGCTTTTGAACTGTGGTGTTGGAGAAGACTCTTGAGGGTCCCTTGGACTGCAAGGAGATCCAACCAGTCCATTCTGAAGGAGATCAGCCCTGGGATTTCTTTGGAAAGAATGATGCTAAAGCTGAAACTCCAGTACTTTGGCCACCTCATGTGAAGAGTTGACTCATTGGAAAAGACTCTGATGCTGGGAGGGATTGGGGGCAGGAGGATAAGGGGACGACAGAGGATGAGATGGCTGGATGGCATCACTGACTCGATGGACGTGAGTCTGAGTGAACTCCAGGAGTTGGTGATGGACAGGGAGGCCTGGCGTGCTGCGATTCATGGGGTCGCAAAGAGTCGGACATGACTGAGCGACTTAACTGAACTGAACTGAAGTGCATATTTATAAATTAATAAAAAAGATTATGAGAGAAAATTTAGCCAGCTAATTATAAATAAATTATAGATTTGGAAGAGATTTGTAAGTGTTTCTAAACAACTAGCAAAGCATTGCAAATTTCAAATACTTCATGAATGGTTCCTTTTTGGAAACTTGGTTGAACAGAATAGACAGGATAAAAAGATTGAAATGTAAACTATATTCTTTGCACTTTGCTGTACACACAGTAGTGACATTTCTACAGTTGACTCTTATAATTCATTCTAAGAGAGCAAAGCAATAGAGCAGAAAATACCAAATTGCAAATAATTCAAATATCATTTGGAATGCATGCATTGCTTTCTATTTGATTATAAGTACCCTTGATGTTTTGGAATTTACAGGCAAGACTTCAAACTAAATAGCAAAGCCAAGGTTAATATCTAATTCAGAAGCAGATGGAAAGTTTCCCAGATTCCTCTACCTGGATCATTTCCCCTCTGGGCCCATTCCCCCTAGACTGCAGATAAGGTAGTCAAAGCTTCTCTATAACTTCTTCCTAAGCTTTCAGTTCAAGGCAGAAAGATAACTGCACATTTTTATTTAAAAACTTATTTTCTCGTGGCTGAAATAGAAAGTCTTTCAACATCATTGACCTTCAACTTTTAACGGTTAATTCATTTATTACTTCAGTCCACTAGACACGTATAATGTTCCAGGACTAGAGAATTCATAATTCAGTGTTTAAAAAAAAAATAGATTTGCATACACTGAAGGCTTTATCTTTAAGAGGCTTTAAGTCCTATGTGGCATTATGGTGGATATAAACAAGTAACAGCCACTGTGGTCAAGCTGGCTAGGTGCTTTGTATACATCATAAAATGCAGTCCTCATAGCTCTGACTGGGAGGTGTTACCAATTCCACTTTGTTGGTGAAGAAACTGAAGCTTGGGGAAATTAAATCATTAAGTCATACAGGAAGAAAATGTCAGAGATGGAATTCAAAAAAAGTCTCTCTAAATCTTGATGCTCTTTTCAACATACCAAACTGATTACTAGAGAAGAAAAAGGATCTGTTAAGTGATAATAAATTATAATGGCTTCCAGGCCAAGAGTCTCTGCTACAAATGTACCTTTGGGATAAGCTATATCACAGTTATTTCATGGAATTAAGACATTTGCCCCTACTTACATAAACTTGGCTTCCGTGGTAGCTCAGTTGGTAAAGAATTTGCCTGCAGTGCAGGACACCTGGGTTCGATTCCTAGGTTGGGAAGATCCCCTGGAGAAGGAAATGGCAACCCACTCCAGTATTCTATCCTGAAAAATTCCATGGACGGAGGGCTACAGTCCATGGGGTCACAAGAGTCGGACACAACTTAGTTACTAAACCACCACCATCTAAAACTTAGGTTTTAATAATTTTGTTAGCATTTTAATAACTTATAAAAGAAATTCCTAAGAAAGAGGACTATTCAAGCTTATGAAATAAAAAAAGCTGACAATATTAAAAAGCCTCATGTTCTCTATACAAGCTCTGATATAAAGCTTTGCTTTATTCACATTTTTTTAAATGATGGTAGTCTCAAGAACTCCTTTCATTTAAATTTACCTAAGATTTTGTGTTTTCAGAAGTTGTGCTAATTGGAATTATACTCAGATACATTCAGTCTTTTGTACCTACTGAACTTCAAGATCCTTAAATGCATCATCCTCATTCTGGGACGTCATAGTATCCAGTGTCATCTGACAAGTAATGTGAGAACTCAGTAAATATTTGTTAAGTTTAGTTTCCTCTTACATGCTTTAATTTTCTCTGATATGGTCTTCCATTTGAAAAGAAGATTAAACAGTGAAGCAAACTATGAAGTTTTAAGACAGGATGTTGTATCCGAAAAAAAAATTCATGTCAACATAACAACTTAATTGCCTAAATACTCCACTTCACTAGTTTCTTCGAAGGCAAATACAATGGCAAACAGGTAGAAAATTAACTATTGTCTTTCAGGTTTTTCTTATGTAGTATTTGGTGGTTCCAAAATAATGCATGCTATGTTAGTTATAAACCATGATAATAAAACTAACTCTTGTGGTCCCACCATTAAGTTAAATCCTGGGATGGTATCATTACCTTTCCTTTCCCCTAAACCCAGCCTTCTCACTAGGGGTATTATCTTGATTTTTGTATTTATCATTTTTCTTGCCACATTTTTGAATATCATTTCACACTTATTTGTGTGTTACTAAATACGCAGAGGTTAGTTTTGATGGTATTCAAGCATTGTGTGGCTCAGCTGGTAATGACTCTGCCTGCAGTGCGGCAGACCTGGGTTGGGAAGATCCCCTGGAGAAGGGAAAGGCTACCCACTCCAGTATTCTGGCCTGGAGAATTCCACTGACTGTATAGTCCATGGGATCGCAAAGAGTCGGACATGACTGAGCGACTTTCAATTTCACTTTCAAGCATTGTAATAATGGGACTATACACTGTCCTTTACAACTTATATTTTTCATTTTACATAATGCCCAATAATTCTATTATTCATCTTTATTTTGCCTGCAGTCCATTCATATTTACACCCAGTGAACCATATTCCATTGTATAAATTAGCCATATCTTCATCTTTTTCAGCTTTAAAACATTTTTTAAACCTAATTTCTCAATCTTTGACATTTCAAAAGAAACTTGGCCTTAATTCTGATAGGAAAAATCTGATAAAGCTTTTATTAGGAAATATTTCTAATATATGAATAGAATAATATCATTAGTCTGTATAAGCATACATGAACAAATAGATATGTCTCTAAGACAATAAGTTATATCTCTAAAACCAACTAATCAAGAGCCTCTTTTGCTCTTTGGAGTTCCATAATTTATTAAAACAAAGACCTCTAAAGCAGTTGTCCACAACCTTTATGGCATCAGCAACCAGTTTCATGGAGGACAATTTTTCCACAGACCAGGAGGGGGCAGGGTGGTTTGAGGCTGATTCAAGAGTATTACATTTATTTGCACTTTATTTCTATTATTATTACATCAGCTCTACCACAGAAGTTCAAGTATTAGATTCCAGAGGTTGGGGACCCCTGTTCTAAAGCAGTTATTATGTGTAGTTTCAAAGAAGATATTTTTCAAACTAATTAATTATAAACATAAAGAATGTGAATTTCTGAATGAATTTTTAGGATCAGTGTATCATTTCAAGATCCCTAAAAAAGTCATATCAAATTCTCAAAGTCAGCCATGTTTAATTGGATATACTAAAGAGTTCATGGGAATGCAGTAGTCCCAGCTGCTTCCAAGGTCTGTAGAAAGTTGCATGGCTGTCTGTACTACTTTCCATACAGAATAGTCTGAAGAATTCAAGTGAATATCATTTTAATGATAATAAGGACATAGGTTTTCCACTAATGATTCCAACCTTACTTAGGTAAATCTTGAGTTAGTAAAGTGATTTATTTGGTATGAAAGCTTAAGATGCACTTTGTATCAGATTCATTTCTGCAAAATATTCCTCATGTCTTTACCCATAGCTCTTACAAAATATGCACATAGGTGTGCATTTTGAGACTTTAAAATGTATGAAACTCTTAGTAACATTTAAAATATATCAGGAGCTAATGTTATTGGCAGCTTCTTTCCAAATTAGAAATAAAAGCTCTATTGAGGTTTATCAATCACTAGTCTTTCCAGTCAAGAAATGAAAATGAAAACATTTGTAAGTGATAGTTTTAAATGCACTTTCATGGAACTTTCTTTTTGAAAGTATATATTTATCTAATGTACATAAAAATAAAAGTTGAAAATGTCAGTTCTAAAATCACATATTTCAGTTGAGTTCAGTCGCTCAGTCGTATCTGACTCTTTGTGACCCCATGAACTGCAGCACGCCAGGCCTCCCTGTACTGCAGCACGCCAGGCCTCCCCGTCCATCACCAACTCCTAGAATCCACTCAAACCCATGTCCATTGAGTCGGTGATGCTATCCAACCATCTCATCCTCTGTTGTGCCCTTCTCCTCCTGCCCTCAATCTTTCCCAGGATTAGGGTCTTTTCAAATGAGTCAGCTCTTCGCATCAGGTGGCCAAAGTATTGGAGCTTCAGCTTCAACATCAGTCCTTCCAATGAACACCCAGGACTGATCTCCTTTAGGATGGACTGGTTGGATCTCCTTGCAGTCCAAGGGGCTCTCAAGAGTCTTCTCCAAAATCACATATTTAGAAATATTAATATTTGAATTCTTTTTAAAATTACTTTAAATAAATATTGTTGGAATCATTCAGACATACAATAATACATATGAGAAGAATACGGATTTCGAATTTTCATATGAAAGTAAGATTAAAAAAAAAAAAAAGAAACATTAAGCCCATTTTCTCTCAATTGGAAAGAAAAAAAAAAAAAATCCCACTCATTGAACTGAGTCCTAATTCCCAGGAAGAATGTTCCTAACTAGACAGCAGCCGCAGGAGAGTTCAGCCCATTGGGGATGGGATCGGCTGCCCCAGCTTTTACCTCAGTTTTCCCTCTTCATGGCTGTGTGACCAAGGAGAAGGCAATGAATTTCAGTACACACTATCATCCTCATCTGTAAAACGAAAATAATTATAATACATGTTTCATTGTACACTGCTGGCTCAGCTGGTAAAGAATCCACCTGCAATGCAGGAGACCTGGGTTTGATCCCTGGATTGGGAAGATCCCCTGGAAAAGGGAATGGTAACCCACTCCAATATTCTGGCCTGGAGAATTCCATGGACTATTCCATGGGGTTGCAAAGAGTGGCAGGACTGAGTGACTTTCCATTAATGAGTCAATATTTTAATGTTTTATTGAATGAAAATGCACATTAAATTGGTTAGTTTGGACAAAGGGCTATTACAATACTTAGCACATAGTGGGTACTCAAAAAAGGTTTGTATTTTGATTATTAACTTATACTGTGCTATTTCCAATAACAGGATATTGTATCCTAATTTAAAACCTTTAAGTGCTTTTTTAAATTTTATTTTTAACATAGTTTTTTTAAAAATTATCAAGGGAGTGATTACAGATTGCCACTCATTTTGCTCTATTTTTCAGACAAAAAATAAAGTCTTCTGCTTTTTAAGTTTTTCAAGTAGTCATACAGGAGACTGTGTAAATCTAATTTTCTTTAAGGTCTTATGTTAGAGAAGTGAGAGCTAACTGTCCTTCCCTCCCCTACTTCTCTCTTTAAATTAGTACATTAGCTACTATTAATACATTGGTTACTAATCCACTTGGGACTTTGTGAAGTTGGATCAACAAACTGTGGGGACTCACATGCATTTAGTAAGGAAATGTCTATGGAATATGAATGATATTGTTTTGGTACCATTATTTTGGTTTTCCATGTCTTCTACAATAAAGTCAATCACATTTTCAGTTTAGTGCTATTGCTAATAACTTCAGAAGTCACAGAGAACAGAAGCATTGAAGGAGAGAGAGTCAGCAGGCTAAGTCAAGGTTTGAAAACACTCTTCACTTTCTTATAAGGAAGGACAAAACAATAGCCAGCTGATTAATGTAGAAAAACTTCCATAAGTCAATGGAAAAGGACATCAGTTTAAGCAACATTTTCAAAGGCAGCAACAAATGAACTTCTCTTGGCATAAAATGTACCAGGTACTAGAAGACATCAAATCAGAATGGAAAACTCGTACAGAAAATAAAACATGAAAATGTATGCTAACTGAGTGATATGGGTAATAAAAACAATGCAGTCCTAAGCAATCTGAGATATCAAAGCCACCAAAGATTAAATAAACATAGTATTTTTAAACTTAATGCTAGAGCTGCACTTTATCGAATGAGGTTGGTCCCTAAAGCAAGCATATATATGCCTAGTATACCAACTTAAGAAAATACTGACTTAGCAAGTATGACATTTGAATTGCAAAAACTAATCATTTCTCGTTCCTCTCTGGAACTCACTATGATTGTGTCTAGAGACACATTTTTTTCATGCAAATTTCTGATGGTATAAGGGAAATATATAGCTTACAGAAGGGGTATCTTGGGCTATGAAACTAATAGGCAACTTCTTGCTAGATTTACCTTATTTTTTTATGCATGACCTCCTAAACTCCACAAAGGATTTAAGATAGTTTACAATGCAACATACAACAAAACATAGTACTTTTATATAATATCTGTCTAACTAAAGATTCAGTTGCTAAATCCAGGCTTTCAATTACTGGCACAGTGTATAAAAACAAAACTAGTATAATCCATTTTGTTATTCTTGTCCTGTGTATGACCAACACAAATAGAAATTTTCCTTTTAGTTTAAAGGCATTTCAAATGAAAAAAGTCTAAAAGAAAACTTTACTAAAAATTGTTATAATAGTAAAGTCTCAATTATGGAATAATGGATTTTTCTTACTTTTCTACAGTTTTCAGGTTTTCTACAGTGATATCTTAAATCACACACACATAAATATACACATATTGAAGTATAATTCACTCACCTGGTACATGATTCATATCCTTATAAGTGAGTAAAATACTTATGTAAAATAAATGATCCCTTTGCTAAACACAACCTTTTAAATGTATTTTATCTGTGTCTCAAGGAAGTGTATAAAAAACCATGCAATATTTTGAGTTGTTCCATGGATCAATGCAATAATTTAAATGGGACCAGATAAATAGGAAATTTAGAATTTATATCCCATTTTAAAACTTATACACACACACACACACACACACACATATACACACAACACACAATCCCTAATTTGTTCATCTCTGAAATAAAGAGAGTAGTATTTAGGCTTATCTGGTTCTCATTTTTTTTATAATTTATAGAAGTCTCTAGGTTAAACCATGATGTTACATACTGCTTTCTTCATGGCTTCCAGATATCCTCCATCCAGCATTTCTAGATAAGCCTATCTTCTCCTCCTCCCTTCCTCCTCCCACAGCCTACTGCTAGCCTAGAACTCTAGGATGGGAGAAAGTATAGAGTTTGACAGAAAGCAAGTCCTAAGCAAGGCCAAAATTTTACAAATTAAACACTGAGGAGAGTCAAAGTACATGGTTTCCTACAAGTCATGTAAAGAGAGGGAACACTTTATCATGAAACACAAATGCAACAAATTTAAACTGGGTAAATATATAAATTACTAAACACCCCCCTTTGCATCAAAAATCTCAGCAAAGTGTCCAAGAAAAAAAATGTCAAAATTAGAACAATATACTTTGTTGGGTCACCTTTCAAGAAAAACTAGTTGTAAAATGTATTATCCGTAAACAATAGCACTGATTTGATTTCCAGTTAATCATTTGAAGTTGGGATTTCTACCAAAAATGATGACTTAAATTATCTTCAAAACTTGATAAGATTTTTGGACAACAAAGAGCCTCCTTCCTTTTATTCCTCCCTCTTCCCCTCCCACTGATACCCACTGATAATACTGTGCCTGTTTTCTCACCTTCTACTGATCAATCTTCTTTGGACTAGATCGTACTTCTCCCCCAACCCCCTAATCTCCATTGAAATCGTTCTCATTAGAGTTGACAATTATCACTCTATACTTTTAAAAAGAATGGCAATACCTAATGAAGCTGACTTTCCTATAGATTTTGACATGTTTGATCACTCTTTTCCTTTTTAAAACTTGGTCTTCCCCAGATTCCAATAATGCTACAAGCTCCAGGCTTTCCCCTATGTTTTGACTCCTTCTCAGGGGCTTTTTCCTACACTTGCCCCTTGGATTTTGGGTTTTAATTTTCTTAGCACTTTTCTCTCCTATGTGTGTATGGTATCACCTAAAGCACACAAGGCCCTTCTGTGAGTTAGGCCTCACTTGTCAATTTGATTGTAAAGCCCATCAGAATATTGTCTAGACACAATGAAGTGTGGTCATTGAGTAAATAAACATGACATACGTTGTACTGAAGTATCTTTGCAGTAATTATGCAATCTAAAATTACAAGCAAGATAATTGGTATTAAATAGTTTGATAAAAATCATTGTCTACTATAATAATTTCAAATTTTATATTATATGCATAACATTAACTGATCTCTTAATTTTTAATTAACAGCAGAGTCTAGAAAAAAATAAAACAATAAAACTACTTCAGTTCTCAGGCTCGCAAGTTAGCTCTTTAAGTTATTTAAAAACAGATGTCTAGAAAAGTAGTACTATTTAATGGAATAAAAAAAATTCATTTCCAAATACATTTACGCAGAATCATATGCTAATGCTGAAATGCAGATTGATGTGTTTGAGATTTTTCCCCAAGTCTTCCTTTATTAAAATTGCTTTTTTATGATTCTGAATCTGTTTGGGCAGTTTTGTTTACCTTTAAATCTGTACTTACATGACTGTCAAGAGAATTGGTTCTTAAGCTGAGAAAACATTCCTTTTATTAACACTAAAAGGTAACTCAACATCATATTTATCTCAAGATATACAACAATCTCTAATTAAAAAAAAATAAAATAAAATGGTACTGATTCTTTAAAAAAAAAATTCTTTTTTTACTTATTTATTTATTTGGCTGCACCAGGTCTTAGCTGAGGCATGCAAGATCTTCCATCTTCATTGCAGCTGTGTTTTGCTATGCTCAGTCATGTCCGGCTCCTTGCAACCCCATGGACTGTAGCCCAGCAGGCTCTTCTATCTATGGGATTTCCCAGGCAAGAATACTGCAATGGTGACATGTGGGATCTAGTTCCCTGACCAGGGATCATACTCAGGTGTCCTACACTCGTAATGCACTCTTAGCCACTGGACAACCAGGGAAGTTCCAACAATCTCTTATTTTTTGATAAAAGAACACTCTAGAACAGTTGTCAGAGCCTGTAAAGTATTGATAACAAGAACTAGCATTTATCAAGCAAGCACCTCACCAAGCAGTGATCTAAACATCTGATATATCTTGTTTTACTCTACATTAAAACCTTGAAAGTTAGATACTATTTTACTCAATTTACAGATATTTTCAACCTGATTCAGTCATACAGTTGACATGATCCAAACCCTGGCTTTGGATACTAAAAACTATACTTCTTTACTAAAATATGCAGCATGAATCAATAACATGAAGAACCAATTACCTAAATGCCAATAAATATGAATAAAAGCATTTGAGGGACAACGATTTTCAAAAATACATTTTATTGTTTCAGAGATGTGTTTTTTTTTTTTTTCTATTTACTCTCTTACCATCAATCATACAGGATAAGGGTACTGTTAAGAAAAGCAAACTCTTATTTTTCTAGCATCTACTTCACCCATCTAAATTCATTCAGAATTATGCAGAGGGAAGTTCATCAAGTATATTAAAATTCATCAAGATCAGGTTGAAAACCGATCACCAGAAGTGGTGGTTTTAGGTGTTAGTCGTGTCCAACTCTTGCAACCTGATAGACTGTAGCCTGCCAGGCTCCACTGTCCATGGGATTCTCCAGGTAAGAATACTGGAGTGGATTGGATTGCCATTTGCTTCTTCAGGGAATCTTCCCAACCCAGGAATAGAACCTGTCTCCTGCATTGCAAGCAGATTCTTTACCAACTGAGCTATGTATAATCATTTTTTTGCAAAGTTGCCTTAACCTAAAAGTCAGGTGTCTCTTCCAAAAAATGTAGTCCTTCACAAAAACAATGATGTTACCTAGAAAACTCAGATCACTCCAAATCTCAACAATACAAATAAAGACCACGAAAAAAAAATATTCCTATGAAAATCCCATATATTTTTGAGTCATAAATTCCAATTTATCATATATTCACAGAGCTACAATTAGTTAAGAATTTAGAATTCCTAGACTTATTCAATTTTTTAAAAATTCATCATGCAAAGATAATTGACTTTCTTGGGGGAAAAAAAAACCATAACTCTTTCTATGCATATAAAGCTAATTCATATTGACAGTTTGACAGAGGACAGAATTTACTTGAAGGCCTTTAATCCAAAGTTTACCATGACATAGATTATTTGCTAGGTAAAATTATTTCACTTCACAGGGTTCATTAAAATGTAGAATACTCAATCTGGTCCTTCCCTGATACTTAAAGGAAATACCAGTTCACTTTGTCCCTTCATTAATTAAGAAAGGAAATAAATATTCACTGAGCACAAACTAAATGCCAAGCACAGTTCCAACCCCAATGGATCTTAATATAGAGTATATGCTTATACTATGGCTGTAAATCTACAAGCATCAAAAAAATAGTTCAATTTGAAACCAAAAAGTTTTAGGACATATATGAGAAGAATTATCAAATACTGTGCATGAACAATACATTTCTGTAAAATTAATTGATTTTCTCCAGAAAGAAACCAAAAAAAAGAAAAAAGAAAAATAAGGGAGGAGACTTAAAGCAATCACAGAATCAAAGTACATTAAAATGTATGTAAATATCATTGCCACTTTTATAAACAATACAATCCTGTTTTATTTGCTACAAAATTAATTGAATATTCTAAAACAAATAGAGCCTTTATATTATGACAGCTATAAAATGTACTAACATATCAATAAAAACGCATGAAGTCTGCTAAAGAAAACAGAATATTTTACTTTTAGATTGACCAAGACATTTGCATTTGGTAAGTGAAAGAAAATAGTATTGCTATTTCAAATACCACCAAATTTTTCTAAAGCAAATTTTATCATCACGTATCAAAGTCTTTTGTAAACACATTCCATCTTTATAGTGCTTATTACAGTGTTTATTAATAAAAATGAGCTTATAAAAATAACTAACATTTAACATTTAAATTGGAACATTCAATTAGCATAACTTAGAACATTTTAGCCATAAATTTCTATTTATTTGAAAGTAAAATTTCATAACATTTTTAAAATGCAGAATATAAAGTTAACTTTCAATTACCTATGAATGTGAACATATGGAACTTTTAGATAAGGATAAATCTTTACTACTAAGTATGAAATTTTATGATATTAGGTACATAAAAAAGAATAAGCAATAATACACTCAGCATTCTTTTCAACTTCATACACCCATCTGGTGGGACAAAAATGTTATTACTCCATTTTAAAATGTGAAAACCTACAGTGTAAAACCTTTTATTTCAACAAAGCTCAATAAAATGTGAGTAGAATCAACCCCCATATTTATATATTTCTGATTCATTCGTTTACTCATTCATTTTACTTTGTTATTTACATTACATTAAGCCAACAAAATATTTATTGAGCATTTACTATACGCCTGGCACTATGGTAGGTGTTACAAGAAGATGGTTAAAAAGTTAAACATGATCTCTGACACCATGGAGCTTATAATCTAATGCACGAGGTGCAGACTGAATAAGCAAATGGAAAGGTGAATACAGACTCCCAAGTTGAGGCAAGGTGTATGAAGGAAGCAAAATGGGGGGGTATAAGGAGAAAGAACAGAGTGGGTAGCTTTCTTAAACTGGCTCACACAAGGAAGCAAATTATTGGAAAATAAAAAGTTGAGTGAATAAAAGAAAACACACTGAGAAGAAAGCAGCACAGATGAAAGCCTTGAGGAGGAAAGGAATTTGGTATACTTGAAAAGCAGGGAGTTAGCTGGATCAGTGAGTGAGAAGGGCAGAAGAGAGTGAATTAGCTCCATTTAGTACTCTTGCCTGGAAAATCCCATGGACGGAGGAGCCTGGTAGGCTGCAGGTCCATGGGGTCACTAAGAGTCGGGCACGACTGAGCAACTTCACTTTCACTTTTCACTCTCATGCATTGGAGAAGGAAATGGCAATCCACTCCAGTATTCTTGCCTGGAGAATCCCAGGGACAGAGGAGCCTAGTGGGCTGCCGTCTATGGGGTCACACAGAGTCAGACACGACTGAAGTGACTTAGCAGTAGCAGCAGCAGCCTCTTGAAAAATGTGTGGTTTTTACTTTAAAAACATTTTAACCTACTTGATCCCTTTTACCAAACATAAAACCAGGGGCCATCAGGTAACAAAGCTATTTCTTAAAACATGATTGAAGCTATTTCAAAGGTTTATTTGATCAATCTCTCTTTAAATTCTTACGTTATCAGCTAAACTAAGTTGGGAGGAAAAAAAAAATATATATATATGCCCAAATTGTAAGTGATCTCCAAGCTCAGGATAAGTACAGATCTTTTTTTGAAATTGAAAGTGCACTCATCATTTGGGGACTAATGATAGTGAATGATCACTTAAAACTTAAAAAAAAAATTCCAAAAACACACACTTTTTCATTGATATTAAAAATGATAAATTATATTTCATGGGTGTTCAGTTTTTCTCCAAACTGTGTTACTTTAAAAGGCACAGATTTTGTTTTTCTTAGGCACTGAAAGGAAGCATTTTTCTAGATGCCAAGTTAATCCTTGTTGGCAAAATACATACCGTGTATAATGTTTGTGCAATTTGTAATTACAAACTGACACCCACTGACAATACAAAATAGCTTCTATCCCAGCAAGTAGCTACAAATATTAAAGACCATTGTCTGATCCCATAACGCATGTCATTAACTTTCATTATTACTAATGGGAGCTACGGGCACACTTCCAAAGTAAATCATAGACACTGTGTCACAACACTGTTCCCAAAATTGCTTTATTTTCAGGTTGAATATTTTTGGCCATGCAGACACTTCATTATTTTATTTTTCTACTTAGAAAAGTCCAGAAATACAAAATACGAACAAACATCTTTTCTTTCCCATCCTATTTTGCCTCTAAATCAGTATGTAATATAAAGGAGAGAATAAAATCAGTAAAAATATTTACTTAGAAAAATCTGATCAGAAAAAAATATGTTTTTGTAAAAAAAAAAAAACTCCCAGTATTTGCAAGTGAAATGTATATTCACTCTATTTGAGATATAAACTTCCTGACCCAGGAACCTGGGTCTCCTGAACAATAGGCAGATTCTTTACCATCTGAGCTACAGGGAAGTCCCAGACTGTTAAAACCTTTATAGTAAACTGGCAATGTGAATCAGAAGCCTTAAAACATCCCCAAACTTTTATTAAATAATCCCACATTAAGATATTTGTCATAAGAAAATAATCAGAGATGCATACATGCCCAAGACTCAAACACCTTGGGGAAGTCAATGAACTTTCCATAATGCATGGAAACCAATCCAGTATTACCTGCATCTTAAAGGCTGAATAATACAATTAATAAATGGGAATTCAGATAAATAGGTATATAGATAGGTAGATGTATAGGTGGTAGACAGCTACATGATAGATTATATAATACATAGTATATACAAATATATGAATATGTTTATATATTATAAACTACGTAATAGATAAATTAGGAGAAAGCCTGAAAGAAGGTAAATCAGAACATTAACAATTTCTGTGAAAGTGAATGTGTTAGTCACTCAGTGGTGTCTGACTCTTTGCAACCCCATGGACGGTACCCTGCTAGGCTGCTCTGTCCATGGGATTCTGTAGGCAAGAATACTGGAGTGGGTTGCCATTTCCTTCTTCAGGTCTTCCCAACCCAAGAATTGAACCCAGGTCTCCTGCTTTGTAGGCAGATTCTTTACTTTCTGAGCTACCAGGCAAGCCCAATCAGAATACTGACAATTACTAAATAAAGAAACAACAAGATAATTCTATTTTTATATATTTTATATATATTTATAAGGTATTAAATAATATAGAATATTATTTGTTTTAAAATGTATTAAGATGTATTGTTAACTATATAATTTGGTATATCAAATTCTCTATATTGAATACTACTTAGTCTTACAGACAGTATAATCTATAAAGGTAATAATTTTTAGTTTTTAAACCTCAGAGGTTCTAATACATATACTTTTAAAGAATATGTTGTGCACAAGCAAGGACCGAAATCCCCTCAACCTCCTGACTAGATGCCTGCTTGTCCCTATAGATTCACTTCGTCCATTTTTCCCTACGTACTTATTTATATTATTTTCATACTTTAGAAATTATAGCATATATGTTGATATAATCTAGTTGTAATCAAACAATATGAAGATAATAGATGCTTTAATTTCAGTCATGATGCCTCAGGTCTAAATGCTACTTTTGTCTAGTATTTTAGTTCTTGTCTATACCTTTACAAATTAGACCTCCTGTGCACATGTTGACCATTTTCTATAATTTCTTTTTGCATCCCGAACTTCACTTTAAGTCTCTTTTTCCCTAAATTACATTCATTAAAATTTCACTGCTGCTGCTGCAAAGTTGCTTCATTAGGTGATGATTAATAGGTCACAGTAGAAATGTCTCAATTTTTGTGGCCTGAAAATATTTTTGCTTTGCCCATGTTTCTGAAGAGAAATATTACAAAGTATATGATTCTCTGTTGAGAGTTACTATCTATTAGAATCTGATGATATCAGTTCGTAAACTTTTGGTTCCCATTGTTTCTATTCAGAAGTTATCAGTCAGTTGAATTTTTTTCATTTGTAGATAATCTTTATTCTCTGTCTGGTTGGTCCTAAGATTTTTCTGGTCTGTCCTTGATATTGTGGAATTTCACTATATGTCTAGGTATGAATTTCTGTTTTGTTGGATTTCTTGAATCTAAGGATTTGTGTCTTTAATATTTCCAGAAACTTCTTATCTATTACCTTTTTGCCTTTCTTCTATTTTCTATAATCTCACCTTCAAGCAGCCTGATGAAATGTATATTATACCTTTTTAACCAGTTTTCTATATCTGAAATTTTCTAACATCTGTACTATATTCTGGATAATTCTGCAGATAATTTAGTTTACTAATTCTCTTAGCTATGTCTAATCTACTATTGAAACTATCTATTGTACTTCTAAATACAAGTACACATATTTTATTCTAAGAAGTTCTCCAGAAGTTCTATTTAATTCTTTTTCAAATCTACCAGTTTATTTTTGATAGTCTTGTTTTACTAAACCATCAATCCTCACTTTTATTTCTATTAGTATAGTAAAAATGTTTGGTTTTATGAATATGATAATTATTAATATTATTTGAAATTCTGATTCTAGAATTTGTTTTCTCTGCTGTCTCCAGTGATACTCATCTTATCATATATGTTGTCTATTTTTTATCCAAAAGAACTGTCTGTCTTTAAAGGACAGTACTCTGGACTCCCTGGAGAAGTGCCTAATTCCAGGTCTGGGGAAGAGAAAGTACAAGCATAGCCTAGGACATGTTGTGCTATACAAATAGGAAAGTTAAAAAAAAAAAAAAATGAGGGAAGGTCAAGAAGACAGAAGACAAAGCTTTGGACAAAGTGGCCTTCAAAAGAACAATAACTGTAATTTATTATAACTCATAGAATAAATTTTTAAAAATGAGTCCATAGTGATGCTCAAGATAGGAAAAAAAAAGGCGGAAGAAGAGAGATTTATTACTTGTCCTTATTGGAGGTGACTCTTTTGTCAATAATTTTCTCTAAGAACTGGCAACAGAAAAGAAAAAAAATCATTTACCTTTTAGGACAAATGGCAGTTCATTCTCAGTTGATAAACGAAAAGTCAGCATTACAGAAAAACATCAGCAAATGTTAAATATCAGCTAATTAATATCAACTCTCAAAGTAATTACTTCAGTTAGTATCATTTTAGGATGCTGAAACTAATAAGTAAAAAGTCCTTTGGAATCAAGGTATTCAATATGGGGCAAAGTACCATCCTAAGGATAATTTGCTAATGGCAAAGATGAAAACAATTACAAGAACATCTGGTAATCACCACCTCAAATAAGTGATCAATCTTAGTCTAAGGGCAATATTTTAACTTCTTGTACCTCCTAAAGAAATGCAATATGAAATACATAATAGAAGTAATTTTTTCCAGTAAAAGTTTTTTTACCTAATATGCATTTAGAACTTACTTTCAGTTAATACATGTATATATTATACATATGCATATATGTGTATAATATGTATATGTGAACTATGATAGAAGCCTATGAAAATAACAATGATAGAAATGATTTAGCATCATTCATGGAAATCTGAATATACACTAGGCATGAGATGATATTACAAAATTATTATTATCTTAGAAATAGTGAAGATAGCAGTGTTGTATGTAAGTATTTGGGAGAGATGTATGCTAAAATATTTATAGGTAAAGTGTTATAATATCTGTAACTTACATTCAAGTATTTCAATAATGAGACAGAAAATGGAAAAGTAGAAACAGAGAGAAAAAAGACAGATATAGAGAAAATTTGGCAAAATGCTGACAAATGTTGAATCTAAGTGGTAAGTATATGAGTAGTCCCAGTACTACTCTTTCAATATTTGTAAGTTCGAATTTTTTTTTAATAATTAAAACATTTTGGAATCATTGAACACATTAGACTACATAGAGCAGGTCTGTATCTGCTTCCTCCATGTGCCTGGGGAACAGTGTAGAACAACTTAACTGTAGTCTGAATTGATGATTTTCAGGCCACAGAGACTGTCAGTATAAATCCCAGCCCCAGAGGATTATTAAACTTTTCTCCTTTTCCCTGTTGTTTAGAAACAAGCTTTAAAATGATACATTACCATGTGTAAAACAGCTAGTGGGAAGCTGTTTTATAGCACAGGGAGCTCAGCTCCATGCTCTGGGATGACCTAGAGGGGAGGGGTGAGAGAGGGTGGGAGGCAGGCTCAAGAGGGAGGGGACATATGTATACATACAGCTGATTCAGTTTTTGTACACTAGAAACTAACACAGTGTTGGAAAACACTTATACTCCAATTAAAAAAAAAAAAAAAGACATGCACATTTCTTATTTGGACAGAGGTTTTTTGGAGTTGGTTTTCCTTTATTTCCTAAACTTTCCAAGAAAGTAGCCACTGAGGTTCACAGGTTTTGGGTGACATTTTCCATCCAATCCCAACATTACTAGTGTCCAGATTCTGTCCCCCTGACCTTCACACACGTGACAGCGAAGTGAGAGGGTCCCCGGAAGTGGCAGGCCTCTCTAGATGCCAACTTTCTTACTCTGTTTGATTTCTGAAGATTTCACTTACTTTTCCACAATCATGTTTTTGTTTTTGGGTTTACATACATACACACACACACACACACACACACACACACACACATTTATTTATTTATTTATTTGACTGCACCAAGTCTTAGCTGCATCGTGTGGGATCTTCGGTCTTCGTTGCGTATGCACGTACTTTAGTTGTGGCATGTGGGATCTTTCATTGCAGTATGTGAGCTTCCAGTTGTGGCATGTGGGATCTAGTTCTAAGACCAAGGACTGAACCCGGGTCCCCTGCATTGGGAGCGCAGTCTTAGCCACTGGACCACCAAGAATGTCCCTGGTTTTGTTTTTTAAGATGTGCATTTGGGGTATATGAATGTGTGGCTAATGTTTTCTTTCTATCAGTCAGTTCATCCTATTACTAGAAACGAAAGTGAAGATTAAAAAAAAACCTTTTATAAGAAGCACTTATCACAGTGCCTATATTAATGACGTTCTTGTTTTTGTTGTTTTTGTCATTGTCACCACTTTCCTAAGGGTGCCATGCTGTAGTTTTCCTATTCTCCTTGGTAGAAAAGTTACACTAGAGGCAGGCCAAATATCAATAAAAAGCAGTATACCTAGTGCCCTTAAAAATAAACTGTTAAAAATCAGTGTGACCATGATCTCCGTCAACCTTTATCTTATAGTAATCCTCTATTCAAGACAAACTGAATGCCAAAATTCATATGTTGAAGCCCTAATCCCAAACTTGATGCTATTTGATATTTTATATGGAGTCTTGGAAGGCAGTGGGTTTTAGATGAGGTTATGGGGGTGGACCCCATGATGGGATTGTTGCCCTCATAAGAGGCCCTACGCTAACCATCGCTCCCCTTCCCTGTTAGGACACAATGGAAAGGTAGATGCTTACAAGTGAGGAAGAGAGCTCTCACCAGGAACCAAACCTGCTAGCACCTTGGCCTCAGAGTCCAGAACTGTGAGAAATAAATGCCTGCTGTTTAAGTCACTCAATAAATGACATTTTGTTATGGCAGCCTGGGCTGACTGATATAAAACACATTTCTAAGGTAAGGTCTCATTCCTCTACAATGCCTTCCTGAACCACCACTGCCTCCTCTGAACCTCTGTAATAATTCTTGTCTGGAGCATACTCCTTCGTGGGTTCAGGTTCGTGGGAAGGTTAAAAGCACAGACTGTCTGGAGTTTGACTCTTACCAATATGAGTCTGTCCTATCATTTTGGAGATCTACATTAAGCTTTCTATGTCTCTTCTTTCTCATTTGCAAACTGGAATTATCAGTAGTTACACTTCACAGGACTCTTGATTATTTAATGAGAGATGACCCATAAGATGTTTAGCATAGCTCAGAGCATGTTGTAAGTTCCAAACACATTACTATTTAATGCTTATTTTGTTAGTCATCTCTGCAAACATCCTTTTTTTTTTCCTTCCGTATAGAGCAAAATTTCCTTGTAAATGAAAACCATGCTGCTATTGTTGCTCTATATCTCTTCATGGAAATTGCATGTCGCTGAGCATACTGTTAACCAGATTGTCATATTTATATTCAAGTTTCAGTTATAGCAATGTAAGAATATCATCACCCTTTAAAGATTTTTCCTCTCGAGTAACTATAACACTGAAACTGAATCTTTCAGAGGAAAAAATACTATATTTTCAAAACTGACAAAATACACTTCCAATAGTATATTCACTTAGAGAACAAATGAATGTTCTCATCTTCATTTAGAGAACAAAAGCCCTAAGGAGGGTATTCCATAGTCCATAACACTGTCCTGATGGGTAGCTGGGTTTATCTGGAGTCTTCTAAAATCATACCACATATTTGGAAAATGAGAACTTTATGAAAGAGCACCACATGCCTGAAGACACATAGCCAGTCATTTGAAGAGCCTCTAAGAAGACTTCTTTGACTTCAACAATTTAATTACAAAAGAGAATAACTTAGTAAGTTTAGCAAGAAAATAAAACAATATGTTATCATAATAGGCAAAAATGGTGATTTCACAATTTTGGTTTCTACAGAAGTGTCTCAAAATACCACCAATATTTGGAACTGCAGCTGAATGGGGATATTCTGTAAGTAGGTTTATATTTAAAATCATATCCAGTGGTGGTAGTGTTCAAAATAGTAACAGTCATATAATTCTAATTAAAATACAGATACTCAACATTATTTTAGACAAATTTGTGCTAAGCAGATTTAAATTTAGCTTTCTAAAAACTAATCACCTCTTGAAATACTAGTTAGCTTCTCTTTTCTATAGCCTGCCAATTAGTTTTTCTTCTAACTCTCATTATAAAGGAACATTCAGCAATTATATTTACATATTTTCTATACATATAAAGAGCTACACATACAAGAGCTAAAGAGTCTCTTGATGAAAGTGAAAGAGGAAAAAAAGAAAGTGAAAGAGGAGAGTGAAAAAGTTGGCTTAAAAATCAGCATTCAGAAAACTAAGATCATGACATCAGGTCCCATCACTTCAAGGCAAATAGATGGGAAACAATGTAAACAGTGAGAGACTCTTCTGGGCTCCAAAATCACTGCAGATGGTGACTGCAGCCATGAAATTAAAAGATGCTTGCTCCTTAGAAGAAAAGCTATGACCAACCTGAACAGCATACTAAAAAGAAGAGACATTACTTTACTGACAAAGGTCCATCTAGTCAAAGCTATGGTTTTTCCAGTAGTCATGAATGAATGTGAGAGTTGTACTATAAGGAAAGCTGAAGGCTGAAGAATTGATGCTTTTGAACTGTGGTGTTGGAGAAGACTCTTGAGAGTTCCTTGGAATACAAGATCAAACCAGTCAATCCTAAAGGAAATCAGTCCTGAATATTCATTGGAAGGACTGACGAAGAAGCTGAAATCTAATACTTTGGCCACCTGATGCGAAGAACTGACTCCTTGGAAAAGACCCTAATGCTGGGAAAGATTGAAGGCAGAAGGAGAAGGGGATGACAGAGGATGAGGTGGTTGGATGGCAACACCTACATGATGGACATGAGTTTGAGCAAGCTCTAGGAGTTGGTGATGGACAGGGAAGCATCCTGGTGTGCTGCAGTCCATGGGGTTGCAAAGAGTTGGGCATGACCAAGTGACTGAACTGAACTGCACTGATCTCTTGTGAAAGAGAAAAGATAAATCCACCTATTATCAGGAACGTAATATTGAGAAAATCATTTTGAAAATTAAGCAGAAGGATTTTTAAAAGTTTGTATAAGTGTGAATATAAGAGCTTAATTCAAAATATTTAGACATTATTTGCTCTGATCATTTTATTTTAGATGAGGAAATACAAGCCAAGAGAAGAAAAAGTGGCTTCTAAGTTGCATATAATAAAACCAAAATTAGAATTCAGGTTCCCCCAAAACTAATAAGACATCCATCCATCAATAAATGTATTAACTGAAACAAGCACTAAAAGTAAAAATAATAATTTTCCCAACAATAATTCAGATTAAATTCATGCCAAATTCATCTCTACCAACTGAGTAAACACCTGCAACAAGTTGGCTATATTATAATAACAGGCACTGTTTTCTTCTATTGATAAAGATATTTTCCCACAGAATGAAATCAAAAGCTTTCTAAATATCGTGATCCATGACCTCTTTCACATCCTCTGCCCACATGGCCTGTCAAGAGATTACATAAATTTTGTGGGTCATAGACTATAGAAGTTATATGTCTACTACTGGAGAAGACTTTAAAGATTTTCATATGCATGCTTTACATTCCTCAACCAAAGTTAAGTCAGAATAATTTGGCTAAATACAGGGCAGGATGATTATTTATAAGGACAAAAGATATTATAAAAATATTACTAGGAGCAGTAACTAAGCCTAAAATATTTTAAGACTCATGTCTATTTAGAGCTCCCTTATATTTGGCTTTCAAATACAGTCTAAACAGAAAGATGAGAACTGATGCCTTCAAACTGTGGCACTGGAGAGGACTGCTGAGAGTCCCTTGGACAGTAAGGAGATCAAACCAGTCAATCTTGAGAGAAATCAACCCTGAATACTCATTGGAAGGACTGATGCTTAAGCTGAAACTTCAGTATTTTGGTCACCTGATGCTAACAGCTAACTCACTGGAAAAGTCCCTGATGCTGGGAAAGATTGGGGGCAGAAGGAGAAGAGAGCATCAGAGCATGAGATGGCTGGATGGCATCACCGATGCAATCTACAGGAACTTGGGCAAACTTCAGGAGATGGTGAGGGATAGGGAGTCCTAGCATGCTGCAGTCTATGGGGTCACAAAGAGGCAGACATGACTGAGCAACTGAACTGAACTGTACATTCCTTGGAATTAAAAGATCCAAATCAGACTTTCTTAAATAGTATTTTGCCTACTGTAGTTAAATGATAACATTTACCACTGTTAATGTGTCTTTTCCTATATAATTCTGAAAAAAATTTTGCCTAATTTTGCTTTTTCCCTACCAAAAGGCAAGCTCCATGAAAGCAAAGAGTTTTGTCTTTTTTTATTTAATGCTGTATTCCCAAGCACCTAGAGCACCAAATAGTATAGTTAGCATAAGAAATAGTTAAGTGAACAAATGAAAGATCCAAAACAGGAGGGGCTACTATGTGTAAGTTACATGACAGGTCACAGTGTGACTGTTACTATGTGTAAGTCACTTGTATTTTTCAGCAGTTTATGTTGTATAACTCATGTGATTTACTATGTATACCTCACAATGTATTTTTTCAGCAGTTTATGTTTTACATGTTGCTTATTATCAGATAGCTTTCTAATATTATAAAATAATGTGCTCTTATACAAGTAAAAAAATAATGACAATCCCCACTAACATGCATCATCCCATTTTATATTTATAATAATGCTATGCTCCAGGTAGGACTGACATTATTACCTCCAGTTTGTAAATGGAAAACTGAGGCTCAGGAGGAAGGGAGACAAGCACATTGTAAAGTCAGTCAGAAGCAGAGTCAGTCCTAGAATACTCAGTGTCTTTGACCTCTTGGACCAGAATTTATTTCCATGAAACACTCTGGTTCTTCCTGGCGTACTATAACCCAATTCTGGCAAGAAATATTAAGGGTGACTGCATTGTGAATGCTAAGTTGCTTCAGTCACGTCCAACTCTTTACGACCCTATGGGCTGCAATTCACCATGCTCCTCTGTACATGGTATTCTCCAGACAAGAATACTGGAATGGGTTGTCATGCTCTCTTCCAGGGGATCTTCCCAACCCTGGGATCAAACTTATGTCTCTTACGTCCCCTGCATTGGAAGGTGGGTTCTTTATCACTAGCACCCCCTGGGAAGCCCGAGCATAACTACATTACTACTGTAGTAAAAGGCTAAAGCATTACTGGTTAAATGTTCAATTACATTAAATTTACTAAGCATCTGGGGAAAAAATTACTTCGTCAGAACCTAAGACTGACTTTACAAAGTCAGAATAAGCAGTCATCTGTGCAGTTTGAACTTCCTCTCCAATTCACCCTCATCTATGAAACTGACTCTACAAATGAAAGGGAATTAAAGACAAACTCCATCTCCTCAAAAAAAAAAAAGCCCTGGGTGCCTGATTTTGGAGTCTAATGTGCTACAATCAAATATCTAGACAGAATATTTAGAGACTTAATCTAATTCCACAGAACTACACCCTTCTCAGGATTTGGTGCTATTTTATACTTACAGTCATTGAGAGAGGAATCAGTAAATTAAAATATCTCACAACTACTACTAAAAATCATGTATGCAAGGATTATAAGTAGATTACCTACACATAAACTCTGGCTCCTATTTTTCTTGAGGGCTTCATATTTAGTAGACAAAGCTATATTTTGATTTACTACTAGCAAAACTTGGAAACAGAATTGATGAAATGGATTTTGGAAGTCCACTTGTAGATTCAATAAACAAAAGTACAAGCAAAGATCTAATAGATCATCAGGGTTCTTTCCTAATCTGTTTTTCTTTCACCACCCAAAGAGTTGGTCAATGTAACTCCAAGGATAAAAGTAGAATAAACACAAAAAGTATCTTCTGGGCAAACTACCTCATTCAAGTTTCTGGCTTAAATGCCTTAGTAACTTCCTCTTACTTGTAGCTTGGAGTAAAAACCTTTTAATTTGGTAGGCCTTCCACAATCTGCTGATTTACCTACCACACCTCAAAATTCCATTCCCATCATGCTAATCCAGTGGTAATACTTGCATGCCCCACAAAGAAGCCAGCCTCATAAATAAATATTCAGTCACTGCTGATCCATAGACTTCTTTCCTCCATACCCACTCAGGCTGAAAATTTCCTTGGTGACATCACTTTACCTTTTACCTCAAGGATATTTTTATTTATTTATTTATTTTAACATGAATTTTATCTGTTAATTTTTTTAGGGAAAAGGAGACTAAAAACACTAGGGCGTAGTTTTCCCCAAGCAACATCTCTCTCGGGGGAAACTTTGATACAAGAGTAAAGCTCATCAACATGCATAAGTTTTATTACCAAGAGCTTGATAGACTGAGTTCCAGATAATCATAAAAGTCTTAACTAGCAATCCATGTATTTCATATCATAATGCTTTACATACATATCACCAGCCCCACCCTCAAATAAAGTAAAGCTATTTTACTAAATACAAAGTAGCATAACAGTTGTCTGCTAAAGACATTTTTCTTTTTTACCAATCAGATAAATGGCAGCATAAATTGAAAATATAAAGCTCCTTTGGATCACATATTATAGTTCAAAAGAACTATAGCTTTTCTTATGCAGAAAAGGAGCTGTAACTGTGTTATTTTTCTAAAACAAATATTCATATTAAAGACTTTCTTTTTATATTCATGTTTTATCACCTAAGTATATTTCAACATAATTGGCCTTATCCCTATAAAACCTCTCTGACTGTTATAATCAAATCTACTAATATTTATGATGCAAATCCTTCTCTAAATTCCATAAGAATTACTTTTCAGAATTAATGACCGAAACAAAATGACTAATATACAAGGTTATTGCCATATTTCACATAAATATCACAGAGCAAATTCTCCCAAAATGCCACAAGTGTATTCTTCACTAAATGATTCAATATTTTAAAGATACACAAAGCTCCTACAAAAGGAAAGTACTTATGTTTGAAAGATTAAAGAAAAATTACCAGTCTTTCAAATTAGTTAACTATGCCTAAAAATTAATTAAGTTTAATGCAATGCAAAACAATACTAAACTAGCCTGAAGTTATGCATCTTCAATTACATCCCTATGCATTATAACCAACTTAATCTTAGGAAGATCATATAATTTCTAGGGACTTGAATGTTCTCATCTATAAAATGAAGAAACTGAATTATCTCATTGCTAAGGTACCTTCAAAATATATGTTTCTAAAACTATAACTAGTTTCCATAATTTAGAGTAAGATATAAGATTTAGTACATGGATATTTAGACCTATTCTTTTTGCTGAAGCAAATGATCTGTGTTTAGTCAAGGTTGTTGTCATCACCCTATGTAAAGTCAAGGTTATTTGATGCTATTTCGTTTTCCTGATACGAGATGTGTGTTTCAATTGAATTATGACATGCTTCTGCAGCCTGATTCCTGCAAGACAGCAACAGTCTGCTGTCTGTCAGCCACGCCAATAAAAGTGATAAATGTTCCCAGTGATTAAGTTATTTGTCAATAATAGAAGAAGCATTTTGAACTCATAAATTCTGCACCTATAATTTCATACTTGTCTAAAACTGTATAATCTATTTAAGCATTGAACTCTAACAGAAATAGTCAAGGAAAACCAGAAGTACTTGTTCTAGGTTAAAGAAATATACTTTACTTTAAACTTCTCTGTTGCCTGAGAAAATCCCAATATGGGAATTTTACTGCCCCTTTAAGACAGTTGCTTGAATGTTATCTTAACATTATCTAACCAGATATCATTAACTGATGTCAAAGACTTAAATACAAACTTCTCATGTCCTATACATTTATATATATATATATATATATATGTGTGTGTGTGTGTGTATTTGTGCGTGTGTGTACATACACACACATATATATGTACTTTAAATGTCATAGTAATATAGTGTAAAAATTAATTAGCATAAATAAAAAGCATAAAGTATTTAAAATTATTTTTAAAATCTGATGATTCCCAAGGAAATCTTTTCAGAAAATACAATGGAGGATAATATGCTAAAGTAGTAATATTCAAGCTGTAGTAGGTCTTCTGGGAAATATTCAATGCTCTCTTCAGCTTTTATTGAAAAACTAAACAAACCACAGGCAGCAGGACAGTTTTCCCTCTGGAAGCGGATGGTTATAGATGTATTAAGGAGTATAACATATGCTATTAAATATGATGGTGAATAATTCATATGTGCTATCAAAAGAGCCAAGCAACTGGGACTAATATCTACGCTGCTAAAATTCTCATTTTGCTCTTTGTTGCCTTTTGCAATCAGTAGGCTCATGGAATATCAGATGTAAATGATATAAGGTTGACTGCAAAGCTATAAAAAATAAACAAATTAAACTCAGGTTATAAGCCAATGCTGACACATTCTCCTTTACTTGAGAAAATCCTCAAAACACTCTTAAATAGCTGCCCAATATATCTTATTATAACCTAAGTAATGTGTTGGCAGAATGTCCATATTAATTTCTTATTTTAAATATTTCTTTGGTTGAAGAGAGAAGGAAAGTAAACCAACAAAAAATGATGCAAGGAAACAATAAAAGAAACAGTCATAGAAATCACATCAGTTCTGTAGGGTTTTTTTAAGGTGGTTATTTAAAGGTGACATTCTGCTTAAAAGGCATATCTAAATAAGCAAGAATGACACTTAGGAAAGCATCTCAGCTGGTATGGACTCCAGAGGTTCAGAAGTGGCATTTCTACACCTACTGCTAATTGTATTGCAGAAATAATCTTAAAGAAGTGACGGTTGCTTACTTAACAAATTTTCTTTGATAGAAGTTCCATAAGATGTTATGGAAAAATCTGAATGAACTTTTTGATCAACACAGTAAATATCACTGAAAGTTATGTCATTGCCTCTTGCCCAGCACAGCCTTTGTCACAATAAAAACTCTGAGGACAAGCCTCAGAAAGTAGAATTTCATAAAAAATTAAATGTTCATTCTGAACTCTGTAACAGTTTAAGATCTATTTAAAAAAATAAAATTTTAAAATTATGACTACTGCTTTTGAAAAATAATAAAAAAAACATAATATAAGAATTGCTGTAATATATTTGTAAACCTATTTTTCTTTAAACATCTGTATATGACACAGCTAATATACAAGAATTACATATTGGGTGTAAATAATTGTTTATTAAAACTACTAAATACAAAATTATTCTTGGTGTTGGTTGTACACTTTGTTAAAATAACAAGCAAAAACTTCTCTCATGAACATTAAAAACAGCTTTATACAAGTAATAAATAAAGAATAATTTTAAAGTCTTGCTTTCCCATCTTTTATCACTTTCCACTTGGTCCCTAAGTTATATTGAGTCAACCATCCCATTCATTACTTCCCTATTCCCACTCCAACTACATTAGTTCAGCCTTCTTATTTTTCATCTAGATTACTCTCACAGTCTAACACATCTCTCTCTGTTTCTGTATTTCAAGTGTACCTAAACCCCCATAACTTCACTTCAACACTAAAAACATACATAAGTCCATTGCTTTCAGAGTGATCTTCCTAAAATACAAATCAGATACCATTCCTTTGCTCAGAACCCTTCAAAGATTGTCCATAAATTTGGTGCTATAATTCACAGTCCTTAGTTTAAATCATAAAGCCATTCCTAATCTCATTCCTTCTTGTCTCTGTAAACTGATCTGTTCTGGCCTCACACACTCTCCTCTGATAGGCCCTGATGCTGCTGTGTCCTACCCTCAGACCTTTGCTCATATTGATTCCTCTGTATAAAAATGCCTTCCCCTTTGTTCCATTTACAATAATACACACCTTTAAACATCCAGCTGACACCATTTAATTTCGGAGACCTGAAGTGCCCAGGCTATTAGGATTTGCCCATTTGAACCCCAATTTACTCAGGGCAGCATATGTCAACCAAAGAAGTATCACTGACAACCCCTGCCTTGCTTGTTGATAAAATTGGGGAATCCATTGAGAAGACGGAGCACAATTCATTTTATTTGTTCAGTGCTGAGTTCAGGCGTGCCAATAGTACAATGGGTGCTCAATTATCTTTGTTACTTGAAGGTATCTAAGGAAGGAAGTTTAACTAGCTGAGGGGAATAAAAATATTAGTACTTTGGCCTCACAGGTGCACATAATAAAGACCTATATCTACACTCATTCACCTATTAAACTCCAAACCAAGCACTTCTAAATGGTGAAACGTTTTAGAAACACATTTTAGGTTAATTTGGCCACCTGTAACTGAAAGAAATAAAATTGTATTTACCTGAAAATATTGTATATTTAATACTCAAAAATAATTTGAAACAAATCTGTATGTACAAAAAGTACAAACTTTAATTGAATAGTAAATAATTTTTTTAATTTCTATAACTTGTAACCTGTCCATTTGTAAATAATCTGTAATTTGTAAAGTTGTAAATAAATTACAACAGCACTGTTTTATGAATGTTGCCTTCTTGGTAGCAATGCCTTCTAAGATTTAGTTTACCAATAGCTAGAGACTTATCTCTTTGTCTCCAAGGATAGACTCCAAGCTTCTACTTGTGGAATAAGAACTAATTAATTGCTAATTGACAATTATGACACTAATAATAGCAAAATAGCCTTATGCATTCATTCCCAGCATCAAAAACAGCTTACATACTCCCTTTCCTAAAATCAATAAGGTTTCAAAAATTATGCTATTAGTTTCTCAGCCCAACTAAAGACAGTTCTTGAAATATACAAGAATGATATATTTCCTCAGTTATGTTAAAGAAAATCAATGTGTCACTAAGTTTATTTTTTAATTTCATGAACTTTAGAGTCAAATAGAGCTATTTGGACATCAAATTATCTCAAGGTTAAAAACAGACTTGTCTTCTAATTTGAAAATACATTTTCATAGAGAATCATTTTATATTTGCCAATGGCCATTCCTGTTTGTCAACATACTGTTCATTCATGTGATTAATGGAAGGGGGGAAAACTATGTATTTCAATCTAAATACATATATGTGTGTGTGTGTGTGTGTGTGTGTGTGTGTATGACACACTCAGGATCAGGGAGTTATCTATGGACTGTGGGATTAAGAAAGGTTTAAGTTTTCTTTTTTTCTGCTTCCTTGTCTTTTCATTGTTTTCTATTCATAAAAAATATTCTATTTCTAAAAAGCAAGTTGTACTCCATAATCAGTTGGCCTTTGTAGAAGGTAGGAGAATGAGCTTTGTTTTATAATAAGAAAATGAGACTGGTTTTCCCCCTGGCAAAAGAGAAAGAGGACATTAGACAGGAAGACATGAAGATGAGGAAAGGGGAGCCCAATGGAATGCTATGAAGTTTGGAAAAAACAAAATTCCTGAGAGATAGATATTAATAGCTAAGGTTCCAATTTAAAGTCATTTGTAATGATGTAATATAGATCCTCCTTTCCTTCCTGTCCTAAAATCAGCTTACGTTTAATACTATTGAAAATAACTGGTTTAAATGGTTGGTTTGTGGACATTGATGAAGAAGCTTAGTTTCCCCTATGGGTTCATACTTTGTAGAAAAGAAACTTCCCTAGAATAAACAGAAATCCTTCTATGGGATGACCTGGAGAATAAAATCTTTTCTATACTCATCTTTATAAATTTGGCAAAACTACCTGGAGGGGATTGAACCTGCCTGGGGTATGGTCAGGAAGGATTCTCTGTTGATGCCTGTTGGATTCTCTGTTGATTCTCTTTTGATCTACAAGTTTAATAGATTTGGCAAATTCTACCTTTCTCTCTGTTGAATACAATATGACTTTTCCCCTCAAAATTGCAATATTTTGAAATAAAAAACTTTAGAATATACAATTCAAGGTACTGTCCACAGAAATAACCTGAAGGTCAAAAAACATTCAAAATGAAAAATGTTTGAGTTTCATTCACAAAGTGAAACATTTTTCAGTGTCTAAACATAAAAATTAAAAAGACATGTAAGTGTTGACAGTTGACATTTGTTGTGGATAAATGAATTTCATAACATATTTCATTAAATAGTTAATTTACATATTACTGTTAATTACTTATTACTTTAACAAGCAAGAAAAGAGTCAAAGTTAGCCAAAGATAAAATATGTTGAAGTTAGAATTAAAATAATTTTTTCAGTAAAAACTGGAAACTCAAAAATACTAGCATTATTTTTTCAACTAATTTTTGAAATCGTTATTTTGCAGAACCCAAACTTTTGGTCTTCTAATCTGTATGCAGACCTCTGTACAAACACATGTTAAATATCTATGATGAATATAAATAAATAAATATCCATGAAGATAAATGACTTACTTGGCTAATTTTTCAACTATGCCAAAGTCATATCAATCTTAAAATATAAAGAAAAAATTCTCACTCACCAAGAAGGGAATACTTATATGTTATAACCGTCCAGCAAATACCACTTAAGAGCACCTTTGAAACAGATATCCACAAGATGACTGCTAATAAAATTAGAACAAATGGTACAGACTACTAAGAAGTAAAGGTTACAGAAAAAATAAGGTCAAATGAATGAGATTAGTGACCACAACAACGAGTGAGAGGTTGGCTCTGTCTAGATATTCTCTCTCTAATTTTTGTGATTCAGATCAGATCAGTCACTCAGTCGTGTCCGACTCTTTGCGACCCCATGAATCGCAGCACGCCAGGCCTCCCTGTCCATCACCAACTCCCGGAGTTCACTCAGACTCACGTCCATCAAGTCAGTGATGCCATCCAGCCATCTCATCCTCTGTTGTCCACTTCTCCTCCTGCCCCCAATCCCTCCCAGCATCAGAGTCTTTTCCAATGAGTCAACTCTTCACATGAGGTGGCCAAAGGACTGGAGTTTCAGCTTTAGCATCATCCCTTCCAAAGAAATCCCAGGGCTGATCTCCTTCAGAATGGACTGGTTGGATCTCCTTGCAGTCCAAGGGACTCTCAAGAGTCTTCTCCAACACCACAGTTCAAAAGCATCAATTCTTCGGCACTCAGCCTTCTTCACAGTCCAACTCTCACATCCACACATGACCACTGGAAAAACCACAGCCTTGACTAGACGAATCTTTGCTGGGTAAGTTCAAATTTTTAAAACCAAAATAAAATGAGGACAAGATACTATCAGCTTTCTCATTCATGATTACACATGCTTTTAGTTTGCTGGTTGTTTACATGCCCTGTTGTATCTCATTTTTCTCAACAGAAAAAGTCTGCTGATTTTGTAGCAATGGACAGTATAATCTATTTCAATAAAAACACCAATATATGTTTGCAAATTAAGAGTATACTGCTTCAAGTAACATACAAAAGGCTAACCATGACCAAATTAGGTAAAGCAGGTAGAATGAGGCAAAATGTGTTACATTCATAAATATTGTACTCAGGCTTCAATTTTTAACACCACCTTTAAAACAGAAGTTATAAAAACACAATTTTTTTAAAAGATTATTCCTTTGCATATAATGTAATTTTTAAAATAAATCTCAACATGTTGACTTTATTTAAAATCATTTTAATTATTCTTCCAGTCATCTTGTGTTTTGTTCATAGAAAATACTGAACAAATAAAATATACTAAAATACACAGGATATAAAGATAAAACAGTCTCATTTAAATATTCTAGCTCTCTTCTCAATTAAATTCTGGTGATAGAATCAGAGTTTTGAATTCGTTGAAATTTTTAAGGACTCTAAACACCCACTCATGTAAAAATCTGGGTTAAAATACTACTTTCATTAACTTTTCCTGATTTTCAATGGACTTATTAATTATAAAATCCCATCCACATTATACAGCCCCATTTAAAATGTACTTTTTTAGTAAAGATTAGTTCATAGTCCATAATCTACCCAAACTCTATGATACAAAAATCAAAGATGCTCACTCAGCCATCTCAGCTTAAATTTCAAGCAGTGTCTGGCACAGACGGTAGGTATTTGATTTTAAACACATTCATATTTTTTAAAGCCACCTGTTATGCTATTTTCAGGCATGGCAAGCATGATACACTGATAGATTCTACAGCTATTATAATGCAATTGACAGTATAAAATGCAAATTATGGTCTAAACTGGTAAAGAGGGGAATCAATTAGTGCTTAATCTATTTGAAGTTCTTTCTGTGAGTCCCTAAGAATGGAAGACTCCTTCCCCCTGTTGCTCATTTAATATTAGCATTTCTATGTGGCAGATGGTGACCTTATCCCTGTGCTTCAGCTAAAAAGATTTTTATTAAGGCTAAACAAGTGTGAACGGTGCTAATTTCTTGCAGCAGGCCAATATGAATAAACCTCTAGAATGAGTGTAAATGCCCTGCCTCACCATATGGCTAGGGTTCACATACTGCCAATAGAATGGACTGAAAAGTAGCCAACATGCTTGAATCCTGCCCTGAGTCCGTGTTTCATCATTAGCCACCCAATCAAAGAACAGCTACAGAGGAAGGGAGATCATAATGGATGAGGAACATAATCTGAAGAATTGTTTGGTGGGCCAGGCTCTGAAGAAGGGCCAGCTGTGGGCAGATTCTGAAATATAAAACATTCACCTTTTAGTAACCCTCATCATTCATGATTCTCCCTCATCAATGCCAGCATTCTGGCAATGCTTTTCCCACTTCTTTCTCTATTATCCCCTGACTCTTCCCTTCTAATAATCCAGAGCCCAGTGGTGACTGGTATTAATCATTACTCTGAGCATACCACTATAAACTGTGCCCTCTAAGTGTGAGTTCCAAGCTCTCAAGGGTGTCTCAAACTTAAGAACTGCTATCACTTCCTTTAAAGAACATTTTCACAGACTCCTAGTCTTAATTTATTTTACAAGTTTACTTAAACACATACAAACATAAACCATGTGGAATCTTGGTAAACTTTTAGTCCATAGAGAGTTAAAAATTTTACAAAGTAACATTTTAAAACCTCTACAATTAGTAAATAGTAAATTTTAATTAATCACAGTTTGCTGCTTTGCTGTGATAAATTGCCGTATATTTGAATATGGAATGGTTTCTTCTAGGTTGATTACACTACTACACCTTGGGTGGGGATCTAAGATCTCAGCACTTTGTCTTCCTGGAACCACTGTAAAACAATTTACTCATACAGCCTTGACTTGACATCACTTGGTTTGAAAATAATGTGAATGAGATTCTGTATGTTTAACATCTGATCATCTCAGTGGTTAATCAGGTTAAGAGAGGGAATTATTTTTATAGATCATCAAAATAAACATTAAAAAATTAAACACTCTCAGGACTGTTTAAGAGCCACTACTCTAAAGTTTCACCTCTTCTTTCCTCTACCAAAGTATAATTACCATATAAATAAGATTAAATTTAGTGAACTCTTTCCATGTGCCATGCTCTTTATATGTCGTATCTCTGGCAACCCTCCCAACAGTCCTATAAGGAAGCTACTACAATCATTCACATTAAAGATTTAAAAAGTAAGGTTATACAATTAGGATACAAATCAAGTTTTAGTGGACCCCAGAGCCTTTTTCTTTAATTACTACAATATGCCTTCTACCAACTTGTTCTCAGCTAGTTGTCCAGCGGAAAGGTCCCTACCAGTTAACTCTTCTTAAAAAGCTGACTATCTCTTCTAAGATTTGCATTTCTCTACTTCTTACTGCCCTCAAAGTGAGTGAAGTCGCTCAGTCATGTCCAAGTCTTTGCGACCCCATGGATTGTAGCCCACCAGGCTCCTCAGTCCATAGGGTTTTCCAGGCATGAATACTGGAGTGGGTTGCCATTTCTTTCTCCAGGGGATTTTCCTGACCCAGGGATCAAACCCGGGTCTCCCGCATTGTAGGTAGACACTTTACCATCTGAGCTACCAGGGAAGCCCAAAATCCAAGTCAAAGTGAAGTCACTCAGTCATGTCCAACTCTTTGCAACCCCATGGACTATAGCCTACCAGGCTCTGAGGAGCCTCTCAGTCCATGGAATGGGTTGCCATTTCCTTCTCCAGGGGATCTTCCCAACCCAGGGATCGAACCCGGGTCTCCTGCACTGCAGGCAGACGTTTTACCGTCTGAGCTACCAGGGAAGCCCTCAAAATGAAAAAAAATAAAAGTAAAAATAACAAAAGATTGGTGTGGAGAGGAACAAATCATTCTGTAACAGAGTATATTTCAAATGGAAGATGAATGAAAATAATATAACTATATAGATAGCTACTTATTCTCTAAGAGTTCAATCTAACTTTACTAGAGAGCACATAATAGCTGAATCCATTGTAGTTATGTTCTAAATTAATTGTTAGGTATTCCAGGGGTTAGTTGTAATATTTGTTGGATGAAAGAAAAAGATAGCATGACCTTATATATTTTGATGATTTAAAGAAAGTTGAAATACTTCATTTATGACATATCTATTTTGTCCTTCTGCAAAATCTTCCATATTAGGCAGATCAAATACAGTACTGTCACAACTCCTTTCTATATATTTCACTCTGCATCTAAAAGTATCTATCCTTTATATTCTCCTCTAAGATTCAACTACTGTTGTACTCAATCTGTATAGACAACAAAATTATAGTCCATTTATTTAAGTATAATGGTTTTCATTCTCATATATCTTCTTCTCACAGTCCATTCATCCACATAAACATTGCCTTTTTTAGATTTAAATTCCAAGGCTGTATAAATTTTGTCAATAAGATATTTCATATCCACAAATAGTGCCATATATCAACAGAAGACTACTGAATACTTTCTGCAACTCTCTCCTTCCTTTTGCTGATAGAAAGAAAAGTGATAGGAAGAGAGGCCCTGAATTCTTCAAATAGTATAACACAAAATCTAACAGAAACATGGCAAAACAAACAAAGCAAAAACAGAAACAAACGTTTTCAAAGGCACTAAAGTGATGAAATAGCTATTTATACACGTCTTAAATGTGTTCCAACTTTTAAACTGATTAAAGGTTAGAGTCTACAACTTCCTTTTGTCTCAGCCAAAATAATTCCTTTTAACTACATCTAATACGTTTCACAAGCAATTTTAACATATCATTTTGATGGACTCAGGCAAATACAGTATATTTTTTTTTTTTTTTAATTCTTCCAATTTTATTTTATTTTTAAACTTTACATAATTGTATTAGTTTTGCCAAATATCAAAATGAATCCACCACAGGTATACATGTGTTCCCCATCCCGAACCCTCCTCCCTCCTCCCTCCCCATACCATCCCTCTGGGCCGTCCCAGTGCACCAGCCCCAAGCATCCAGCATCGTGCATCGAACCTGGACTGGCAACTCGTTTCCTACATGATATTTTACATGTTTCATTGCCATTCTCCCAAATCTTCCCACCCTCTCCCCCTCCCACAGAGTCCATAAGACTGTTCTATACATCAGTGTCAGAAGGAAAAACATAAATACAGTATACTAACGCATATATATGGAATTTAGAAAGATGGTAACAATAACCCGGTGTACGAGACAGCAAAATACAGTATATTTTTGATGTTAAAAAAATAACACATTTACTTATGTGTTTGCCCATTAAGTTGGCTTTTCTAAATTCACTAGACACAAGAGGATGATAAAATTCTAGTCAGTGAAGGAAAGCATCAACTCTCTAGGGCACAATACACCTTCCCTAAATGTGTGTCAACTTCAAACACATATAAGGCTTTAGATGTGTTATCAGTCATCAGAGACATCAGGCAAAGCAGATAAGAATGTCTTTCAAGAATTCTTTTTCTAAGGCCTCAAGGGAAGTCTCCTATAATTGATCAACACAAATGTTACATCTTCTGGTTATCTAGGAAGCACAAATGATTCATGTAATGAAGCACTCAAGTGTTTGCTTGCACAGGACTATGGGAAAAAGAAAAATCGGTCAGTTGCAAGAGTAGGAAAGAAATAACTGATATGAAGATTTATTTTTCAGGTTTCCCAAAATTTATAATTGTAGATACTGTGATAAATAGCATCATGTGAGCTTTTTAAAAACAGTTTTAAAGAAAGCTTTACTTTTAATTGCATTACCTGCAAAAGTTATCTAATTTCCAATTTGTACAATGCAATTTAGGCAGTGAAAGCACATAGTGAAGAAAACGTGCCACTCTTCAATTTTTCTCCTGTGGAATCTGAATTTATTTCACTAACTCAGATGTAACAGTGATATGTGTAAAAGCTTAGTAGGAATATGAAATAGAGGGTAAGGGTCTTGGAACATGATTATCATAGAAATAAGATTTTTAGAACCATAATGCCTTCATAGTATATTATCATAAAAATTAACAGCAAAATGCAAAGCACAATATTCAAGCCAAATTTCTCATAATAAGTCAAATATTTTAATTGACCAGATAAATCTTTAGTACATTTATTATATTAAAAAAAAATAAGACTAACACTAGGTAAGAAATATGTACTAAAAGTTTCTCCATATTCTGGTCATCATGGTCCTCCTCAAACAGGCATCCCATTTAACACTCTGCATGGCTTAAGAAATAAAGCCCTTGCAGTTTGAAATCTTCATTTCCAGATGATTAGGACATTTCCTTTCTAATTGTAAATAAATTTTAAAGGTCCTAATCTCAATGTTTTTAAATTGTTTATTCAGTCAACTAGATTATTTTAAATGAACAGTCCAACAGTAACACTGAACTCAATTCCAAATAATCACAGATCTTTTGGGGGTGCACTGATGCAGCAAAGATGGTTTTGCTTCTTTTTCACTATGCCCTCATGTCAAACCCACTCTGCAACCACCTTTTCTGCAAACACCCCATTCAGGATTCATTAGTAGGACAACATAGGGGAGAGGAGTCATTGAAAGAACTGGACTATTAGCCATTTAGCTGATAAGTAAAAAAGAGTTCTGTGATGACCTAGAGGGGTGGAATGGTGGGGGGTGAAGAAATTCAAGAGGGAGGGGCTATATTTTTACATATATCAGATTCACATTGTTGTACGACAAAAGGAAACAAAACAATGCAAAGCAATTATATTCCAATAAAAACAAACAAACTAAAAAAGCTAGACAGCAAGGTTTGGTTGTTTTGTTTCAGTTGTCAAACAGTAGGAGTATATGTAGCCCAATATTCCTACAAAATTGTATATAAGTTTAATCTGTAATACGGAAAAACAAGGCAACATGAGAAAGGCAACATCTGCTGCTTACTTTTCTATGCCTTCCATTTAGTGATCGATCACATCTATTCCTCAAAGCTATGAATGTAAGTGCTTTCTTTCCTTTATGACAGAGCAGACAAATAAAATGTACTACAAACCTAAGGGCATTCAATAGGTTGGAAATACGGGCAGAAAAAAAAAAAAAAAAAGAATCACAACTAGTAACAGAACCAAATGATTTAGTTGTTATTTGTTTCTGAAACAAAAATACAAGCTATCTCAAAGATGGGAAGTAGAGTATATCAAAACCAGTCACTGAAATCTTTTTAGTTCAGTTCTAATTCCGGTTTTGTTTGCTGAAAGAAATGTATAGTGCCAGACAAACCAGAGTGCTATCTATGTTGCTCAAAAATAAAGAAGCATTCTAATTGTTTACCAAATCCATGTTGTGGGTAGGGAAACAGGAAGACAGAAAAACTGGGGTGCTACTTGTCTAAAAACCTGAAAATTCCTAAAAGAAGCAGTGAGTAAATGAAACCTCAAAGCTGGAATAAATTATTTAATCCATTTTTCTGAGGTAGTATATCAAATTCTTAATTAAACACAAGTTTTTTTTTTAATTAAAAATTTAATTGTTTTTTGTCTGCCTCAAACTCTTTTTTAAAAAGCTCTCTTTAATTATAGGACTGAAGTTTCAGAAATAAAACCAAGAAAGTCTGTTGTAAAAAATCATGCAGAAATGAAAGAACTTCCTTAAAATGGGCTGAATAAACACAAGATATGATCAATTAGAGGCAGTTTCAATTTTAGTTATTAAACCTCTTTCTCTTCCCTCCTCACATCTATTCTGAAATTTCTATTAAACTAAAAAATTGAAAATGAATACAATTTGTTGCTTTCCATTTTGAATATATAACATTTCTTATCCTGAAATGAATATCAATCTTTAAAATTAGCAATCAAAGAACTTTGAAAGCAGACAGTGCAACAAACTGCATAATGATTTAAAATCACTAGAAGGAAAAGCTGCCAATCAGCTAATTGTAATTATGTATTGTGCCTGCTCAAAAAGAACCTGAAATGGAAATTGTTTCTTATTCACACACTTAAAATAAATTTTGGTCTGCACAAACTTCATGAATTTTGAATAGACTTTAAGCCATACATTTTGTCAGTCAAGCTATAGGAGACTTTCCTGTTTTAAAGGAAAAAAACAAAATAAAACAAAAAACAGTAGCTTTATATTTCTGTAAATATGTTACGGATGCATTTATTTTAAATGCACGTATTCAGTATGGAAAATCTGTCATGTGTCTCTAAGGACTCTATACTGAATACTGAAGTCAAAATAAATAACCCTGGATATTTTGAAAACTACCAGAACAAAATCTTCAGTATCAATATTTCCAAACAGTATTGTATCTCTATAGCAAAAACAAATTAAAACAAAAAAATAAAGCACAAAGGAAAGGATGTCTTTGAAAAGGTAATTTTGGGTGCTAAAATTTCCAAAAGGAGAGCTATTCCTAAAGAGAAGACTTAGGAAAAATCTAGATTACAGTAAAAAAAAAAAAAAAAAAAAGATATTAATAAAGAGCAATTACCATTGCTATATGGAAAACATATCCTGTAACTAATAATCTAGGATAAATAACAATAAATATGTTTACCAATATAAACCAAATATCTAAGTATCTTCAGAGAAAACTATATTTCAAATGTTGTATGATAATAGGGAAATATTCTTTATTGGAAAAAAAAATCTTTATAGACACTATGATTCTGTATGGATGTGAAAGTTGGACCATAAAGAAGGCTGAGTGCCGAAGAATTGATGCTTTTGAACTGTGATGTTGGAGAAGACTCTTGAGAATCCTTTCAATTGCAAGGAAATCAGACCAGTCAATCCTAAAGGAAACCAACCCTGAATATTCATTGGAAAGACTGTTGCTGAAGCTCCAATACTTTGGCCACCTGATGCAAAGAGCTGACTCATTGGAAAGACCCTGATGCTGGGAAAGATGGAGGGTGGGAGGAGAAGGGGACAACAGAGGACTAGATGGTTGGATGGCCTCACCAACTCAATGGACATGAGTTTGAGCAAGTTCCAGAAGATGAAGGACAGGAAAATCTGGCGTGCTGCAGTCCATGGTGTCACAAAGAGTTGGACACAACTGAGTAAGTGAACAACAACAAATGATTCATATGGAACACATAGCTAAACTTGAATGCTTACAATATTGGCCTCTTTTCTGCTCATGTATATATAAAATAAACTAAATTTGTATTATTAATGAAAAAGAAACATACTAAGTAAAAAGAATTTCTCTCAAATTAATACAAAACTAAATAAAGCAAACAAACAAAATATAACAAAACTAGAAACAAAGTCACAGGTACAGATAACAAACTAGTGGTTACCAGAGGGGAGAGGACTAGAAAAGGGCCAGAATAGGTGAAGAGGATTAAGAGGTTAAAAATTACTAGGTACAAAATAAAGAATTTACAAGGATGTTTATGTACACCACAGGGGATATAGCCAAAACTTGTATAATTTCATATTAAAAAAAATCAAATCACTGTTGTACACCTGAAACTAATATAACACTGTAAGTCAACTACATTGTTGCTGTTTAACTGCTAAAGTCTTGTCTGACTCTTTGCAAACCCATGAACTGTAGCCCACCAGGTTCTTCTGTCCATGGAATTCTCCAGGCAAGAATACTGGAGTGGGTAGCCATTCCCTTCTTAAGGGGATCTTCCCAGTCCAGGGATCCAATCCAGGTGTCCTTAACTGCATGTGGATTCTTTACCATCTGAGCCACCAGGGAAGCTATGAGTTAACTATACATCAATTAAAAAAAAAAAAAAAAAACCCACAGATATGCTTATGCTTGAATTACATTAGCGACTTTAAAGTTTTAATGATCTTTAAGCTATCGAGTTAATAAATTAAGAACTAAATACTTTCAAGAAAGATATCACTTCTCAATAACTTTAAGACAGAAATCTCAATGCCAACTTCAATTTTAGAAAGAGACATAGAGACTTAAAATTCAAAACATCTCAGTTTCATATAAACTACTCTTTATACTATTTAAAGTCATTGTTGTGATTGGTATTTAGCTGTAAGATATGTTTACCACTATATATCTAAGTTGTTGTATGACAGTAATCAAAATAATTAGCTGAAAGAATCTAAAGGTCTATTTTAACATAGTCGTGTAAAAGTCATAGACATCAAATCATTATGAAATTATCAGGCTACTAGGGCCATAGTAAAATCAGGTGACCATTCACATTAAGTCATTAAGTTTTCATGCTTATTTTTATTTATTTATTTATTTGGCTGCATCAACTGCATTGAGTCTTAGTTGCAGTATGCAGGCTTTTTTTTTTTTTTTTTTTTTTTTTCAGTTGTGACATGAAGTCTCCTTAGCTGTAGAATGCAGAATCTTTAGTTGCAGCATGGGAATTCTTAGTTAAGGCACGTTAGATCTAGTTCCTTGACCAGGATCGAACCCAGATACGCTGAATTAGAAGAACCAAGTTTCAGCCAAGGGAACCACTGAGGTTTGAACTCTGGTTTGAGATTTGAACTCTGGACTGATGTCAAGTCCAGGCCTGTTTCCAGTGCACATGCAAACAGGACATGCTGGTTGTACGATAGAAGAAAGTGAAAATATGGGATTGATACAGCCATGTCTTTGTGCAATGAAAAGAAACCAGTTGCATCCTTGTACTTAGTTATTCTGTTGTGTCTGACTTTTTGCCACCCCATGGACTATAGCCTGCCAGGCTCCTCTGTCCATGGGGATTCTCCAGGCAAGGATACTGGAGTGGGTTGCCATGCCCTCCCTCCGTGGAACCTTTCCAACCCAGGGATTAAACCCAGCTCTCCCACATTGCAGGCAGATTCTTTACTATCTGAGCCACCAGGGAAGCCCTCGGCTATCACTTTGCATTATGATATAAAAAGAATACACCCAAAGATAGCATTTATATTTGAGTTTTGGTAGTCAAATTAATAATTTCTTCCCAAAAGCATACTGGTCTTGATAACATCATGGTTGTGCTATAGATCATGCAAACCACTAAATGTGTTCACCTCTATAAAATTCCTGATAGAAAAAGATGTTGAATATTGGCTATTGTCGTTTAATAAAAAAAGTTGAGAAGTTGTTGTTTTCTTCCTATTTTTCTTGTACAGTCTAGTATCACTGTGCAGGAGTGTAGTGAATATGGAATCTCCTCTTTCTCTGAAATTGATTACTAAATTCACAGACTGAGAACAGACTCACTGAGTTTGAAGACAATGACCTTCCTGAATGTCTTTTTTTTTTAATATGAATGTGGTTTTATTACTTTTTTTGGCTGTGTTAGGACCTCATTGCTGCAAGCAAGCTAATCTCTTGTTGTGCTGTGTGGGCTTCTCATTGCAATGGCTTCTCTTGTTGTGGCACGTGGGCTCAGTATTTGTGGCTCCCAGGCTCTTGAACACAGGCTCAACTGCACAGGCTTAGTTGCTCCAAGGCATGTGAGATCTTCCTGCACCAGACCTGCACATGGGATCCAACCCATGTCCCCTGCATTGACAGGCAGATTCTTTACCAGTGAGCCATCAGGGAAGTCCTTCTTGCAGGTCTTGAACCCATCTTTCTATTCCCCTACTCTTTCTCCCTCCTTAGGATACATAAGAAGAGCAGTTGGGAAGAAAGGAGGTTTTCATAATCAACATGATGAGAGGGCTTTTGAAAAAAGGGAGAATTCCCCTTTCAAAGCAAGTGCTTATATGTGTGAGGGCTATTTTAAACAGAATGACACCTAACAAAAGAAGGCTCCTCCAAGAAGTAAAATTGGTATTTTTCAGTTTAGTTCAGTCCAGTCACACAGTCCTGTCCGACTCTTTGTGACCCCATGGACTGAAGCATGCCAGGCCTCTCTGTCCATCGACAACTCCCAGACTTAACTCAAACTCATGTCCATTGAGTTGGTGATGCCATCCAACCATCTCACCCTCTGTCGTCCCCTTCTAATCCCACCTTCAATCTTTCCCAGCATCAGTTCAGTTCAGTTCAGTCACTCAGTCATGTCCAACTCTGCAACCCCATGGACTGCAACACACCAGGCCTCCCTGCCCATCACTAACACCCAGAGTTTACCCAAACTCATGTCCATTGAGTCAGTGATGCCATCCAACCATCTCATCCTCTGTCGTCCCTTTCTCCTCCTGCCCCCAATCCCTCCCAGCATCAGGGTCATTTCAAATGAGTCAGCTCTTCGCATCAGGTGGCCAAAGTATTGGAGTTTCAACTTCAACATCAGTCCTTCCAATGAACATTAAGGGCTGATCTATAGGATGGACTGGTTGGAGCTCCCTGCAGTCCAAGGAAGTCTTCTCCAACACCACAGTTCAAAAGCATCAATTCTTTAGTACTCAGCTTTCTTTATAGTACAACTCTCACATCCATACATGACTACTGGAAAAACCTAGCTTTGACTAGACAGACCTTTATTGGCAAAGTAAGGTCTCTGCTTTTTAATGCTGTCCAGGTTGCTCATAACTTTTATTCCAAGGAGCAAGCATCTTTTAATTTCATGGCTACAGTCACCATCTGCAGTGATTTTGAAGCCCCCAAAAATAAAGTCTGACACTGTTTCCACTGTTTCCCCATCTATTTGCCATGAAGTGATCAGACCAATTGCCATGATCTTAGCTCTCTGAATGAATTTTAAGCCAACTTCTTCACTCTCCTCTTTCACTTTTATCAAGAGGCTCTTTAGTTCTTCTTCACTTTCTGCCATAAGGGTGGTGTCATCTGCATATCTGAGGTTATTGATATTTCTCCTGGAAATCTTGATTCCAGCTTGTGCTTCACATTCAGCCCATGTTTCTCATGATGTACTCTGCATATAAGTTAAATAAGCAGGGTGACAATATACAGCCTTGATGTACTCCTTTCCCTATTTGAAACCAGTCTGTTTTTCCATGTCCAGTTCTAATTGTTGCTTCCTGACCTGCATACAAATTTCTCAAGAGGCAGGTCAGGTGGTCTTGTATTCCCATTTCTTGAAGAATTTCCCATAGTTTGTTGTGATCCACACAGTCAAAGGCTTTGGCACAGTCAATAAAGCAGAAGTAGATGTTTTTCTGGAACTCTCTTGCTTTTTCAATGATCCAACAGATGTTGGCAATTTGATCTCTGGTTCCTCTGCCTTTTCTAAATCCAGCTTGAACATCTACAAGTTCACAGTTCACATACTGTTGAAGCATGGCTTAGAGAATTTTGAGTATTACTTTGCAAGCGTGTGAGATAAGTGCAATTGTGTGGTAGTTTGAGCATTCTTTAGCATTGCCTTTCTTTGGGATTGGAATGAAAACAGACTTTTTTCAGTCCTGTGGTCACTGCTGAGTTTTCCAAATTTGCTGGCATATTGAGTGCAGCACTTTCACAGCATCATCTTTTAGGATTTGTAAGAGCTCAACTGGAATTCCATCACCTCCACTGGCTTTGTTCGTAGTAATGCTTCCTAAAGCCCACTTGACTTCGCATTCCAGGATGTCTGGCTGTAGGTGAGTGATCACACCATCGTGATTATCCGGGTCATGATCTTTTTTAGTCTGCTTGGACAACAAACTTCCTGATTGTTCCCATATATAACAGAGCAAGGAAAAGAGACATGGAAAGAGATGACAGAGCAAAGAGAGAGGGGCTAGAGTAAAGCAGTTCCTAATCCACCCACTGTCCTGCAGGCATGTAGGAGTGTCCCTCAGGTCAGGAGAAAAGAGCCGAATTCAAGTCATTTTGCTGATACTCTACTCAAGAGAGTTATCCACCAGTAAGGGGACCCTAGAAACAAGCTGCTGTACTGCTGAGACAGAGCTAACATGGGAAAGTGGAAGAAGTAAAGCCTCCCTTGCTAAGGGCCTGTCCAGTGGGAAGGCTCCCCTGAGCCTCTAAAGAACTTGAGTGTGGACCGGCCACACAGAGGGCATGAGCACCCAGCTAGTGTTAGCCCTAGAATCACTGATCATCGATCAAAAAACAAGAACAGCAGTGACCTAAGAACACATGTATACCTGTGGCGGATTCATTTTTATTTTTGGCAAAACTAATACAATTTTGTAAAGTTTAAAAATAAAATAAAATTTAAAAAAAAAGAGAGTATTCATCATTTTGCCTCTTGATCCTTTGAAGCCTGGAGGAGCCAGATCCTAAAGAGAAGTGTCTAGAAGCAAACTATACTCTCAGAAACTGTGCTACTCCAAGAAACCATGAGCCTCCTCAAGTGTGCAGCTGGAAGATGGCACAGGATAAAATGAAAGTGACTATTAAACTGGATGGACTTTAAGGAATTAAAATGACTGGAAAGTTGTAGAATCTATTCAAGCTATTAGTAAAGGATGGAAAGTGAACACAATACTGAATGGTTAAAACAAGAGCATTCTAGGTTTTATATCCCACCATGTACTGAATTCAGAGATGCTGAACCTGCTTTTATAAATGTGTAACTAATTGGTTTTTATTATATCAGTTCTTCACCAGTAATAACAGAAATTATGTTTGGACAGTCTATTAAGCTAAATGGGCCTAGTGAATTTACATCTTCTAGAAAGAAAAAAAAAAATAAGTGATATTGTCTATTTTAAGTAATTTCCTTGGCTGGCTTGGGTCTTGCATTAAGGAGTGTGAGGAAGATAGTTGTCCTGTCTTGCATGCCAGTAACAGTTTTCCCTTTTTTTCATTTTCACATTATTTCAATCTTATAAAAATGATAAATAGCATCCCATGTGTTAAAATAGGGTAGGTCATGGATCAAGAAATCTGAAATCTTAAGTTCCAATAGTCTTGACTAAACCTCATTTTCTCCAGTATGGGATTACAACCATAGAATGTGCTAGTTGGTGGGTGTTCAGAGAACAGATGGTAAACTTCTCACTCATGGTAAGATCTACTTTTCAACACTTCTGAAACTGGGCTATCCAAATTCTATTTAAATATTTCCAGTTATTGCCTTCCAATGGCATCACTGTGACTGGAGCAGTCCTCTGGCATACTCACTCCTCACCCCATGGTCTGCATTTCACTGTTGTTCAACTAAAGGAATGTAAGTGATTTGTGTAGGGAGGGGGAGGTAGAGAGAAGGAGCAAGTGAGGAAAGTTGGGTTTATTATATACAGCACCTTAGTACATATGAAGGTTTCCTCTCCATGAACTTGAAAGAGCATATTACAGTTTGCTGGATTATTATGGTTCAAAGACATCTCCTTGAACCTATCTGCAAAAGGTCTCCACCTTGTCCATTTCCCGTTTCATTACATTGGCAACAGGAAGGGCAGTTATACAGAGAAACATGTCCTATTACCTGTTCAAAAAGGAATGGGTTTTCACACTTGTTTCCAAAGCAAACTAAAAACCACAAGAGGTATCCATCCACCATTTAAAATATTTTTTTGTCTAGAACATTTTCAACAATTTTTAAAATTAATTTTTTTAATTTATTTATGGCTCTGCTTGGTATTCATTGCTGCACGGTCTTCTCCCTAGTTGAGGTGAGCGGGGGCTACTCTACTGCAATGCTCTGGCTTATTATTGTGGTGGCCTCTCTCATAGTGGAGCATGGGCTCTGGGGCACACAGGCTTTGGTAGTTGCAACACATGGGCTCAGTAGTTGCAGCTTCTGGGCTCTAGGACATGGGCTCAGTAGTTATGGCACATGTGGGATCGTCCTGGATCAGGGATCCAACCCATGTCTCCTGCATTGTTAGGCAGATTCTTTACCACTGAACCACCAGAGAAGCACAACATTTTTAAATATATATATATATATATATATATATATATATATATATATATGCCAAAATCTGCCTAGAATTTCCATTGTAGTTCACATGAATAGCAACTGAAATTCTTGGTCCAAGTAAAGCATACTATAAAAAGGTATGGAGTAAAAAGACTATAAAAAGTTATCTGGAATTAGAACTCAGAGTTGTATCTGATCTAGTCCTCCAGTATAAACAGATTTTTAAAATTGAATGTATTCATGTAAAGTTAAGCTTTAGTAGAGGAAGAGAAAGTGAAACTGAACTAAAGGAAGGAATGTAGAAAAAATGAGAAAGGATTATGGGAGCAGCACATACTGGGGACCATATAAGAAATAATAATCTAGATTACTTTTCACTACAGAGGGTTCCTATGTATATTCAGTATGTAAACTAATAGCCTGATGTTTATATGTTTACATTTTACTTTGTTGCTGAACTTGAATGATACATAAAGGAACAGAGAGTTAGACATTTTTAATAATTTTTACATTTATTTGTTTTTATTTATATTTTTATTTGGCTGCACCAAGTCTTAGTTGCAGCACTCGAAATCATCCGTCTTCCTTGCTGCATGTGGGATCTAGTTCCCTATCAGGGACTGATCCTGGGCCCCTGCATTTGGGAGTGCGGAGTCTTAGCCACTGGACCACCAGGGAAGTCTCAGGAGATAGACATTTTTAAATGTTATCATTCAGGGTAAAAATGTTTCTTTGGCAGTGTCCTTCCTGCCATCCAGAGGAATTCCCCTGCCCCTTTCCCACTATACCAGGTAAGGTCAATATTAGGTAATGGGAGTGAGAACCCTGACTTTGTCAACTAGTAAAATAAGGATGAAAGACTCTAGCTTGCCCAACTCTACATATGAATCATTGTGCATTTTACCAGGCTCTTCAGAGGCACTGAAAACCTTGTCTCTGATCCAAACCTTGAAAGCTTTTTATCTTTTATAAAATTTTTGATTATGTTAATAAAACACAATCCATAATTGGCCCATCTATGCTATTTTAGCATCTGGCAGTTTTACAAACTTGACTAAAAATACATGTGTAAAGCCCACTGCTGTATAATTAAATGAAAGTTTGGCTTTATTCAAACATGTAAATGAATTCTTGGCTTCTTCTCTTATACACTTTTAAATTATTTATATGTATTCCCCATCCATAGCATTTTCTCTGGTCCAGAAACAATTCAATTTTAACAAATTTCCAATTTGTTTAAAATTTTACAGTAAAAAATGACTTTATACAATAAAAGCACATTTCTATTGCTGGAAAAGGGTACAAAATACATCTCGTGATATGCAACTTGCCAGATCAGAAGTGAATGAACAGACATTTCATTTTCTTGCATTATCTAACACAAGTAGTGTGTATGTATAGTATAGCAAGTGCTCAGATCAAATCTCAAAAGAAAGGAAATTATTTTTATACGTTATATAAAAGCAACTAATGCTTTTAAAAGCACCTTTACATTTCATCCATCTTTTAAATTCTAATCAGTTAATAAGTAAATCTTTCCAATTGCATAGTCAACAGCAAGTAGCCAACAGTGAACATTTCTAGATTTCACCTTCATCATCTGCAAGGGTTTTCTTCTAAACATTCTGAAAGCACACTCACTCTTTCAGAGTTTTTGCAGTTGCCTAAAATAGTTTATGCCTCCTTTGTTCTCCATAAAGTTTGACATCTTGAGTTATATTTTCAAAAATGTACAAATGAAAGATGATATACATGGCATGATAAGTTGAGCTGATGATGCGGATTTTATTTTTTAAATATTAATATTTCAAAGTAACCAACAAAGATGTTTCTACTAACTCTAAATGGTTTTATTTATGCAGAAACTTCTACTAATTGTGAAGTCAATGGATGCTACAACCTGCAGCACACAAAGAACTTCCTATTAAATTTTGGTTATTTTTAGGGTTGTTCAACTCACTGAAATGCTACTAATAATAATAGCATGCTGATATTAATCAAGTTATAAAAATATAGTACAAATTGCACATTAGCTGTTTTCCTTTTATGCAAAAGTAAATAAAATAGAAGCATAATAATCAATATTGTATTAAATCTGATACATTTATGAAGTACAACTGTGCTTCTCTGAGGTAAACAGAATACATTTAATAACAGGTCAATTTAATTTCAGTGAATAGATGAAGTTTGAAGAGCTTTCAAGGTGATGAAACCATGACCCAGAAAGACATAATTTGACAAATTAAGAACACTGGCAATGACAGAAGCAAATATTTTGGAAACAACTGAATAAGTGTGAACCATAACAACAGAGAGTGTCAATGACAACAACATTGATTGGAGGCCAAGATTTAAATAAAACCTGTCTTTGATTTATAGTTGTTGTTCTTATTTTTGAGTTCATTTGGGAAGATGATCTGACCTCATGCTTTTAGATATCGTCTCCCTCTAGTCAAAACAGCACTCAGCCTCCATAAGACTTGAATTAATCTCACCTTATTCTCCAAATTGAGGACAATTTTCTTGCTGAGAAACGTTGCTAAATACTTGACCTGACTGGAATCTTAATATGTCTGAATTTCTTTGATTTAAATAACCCAAGTATCTGGCTTGATATTCCTCAGTTATAGGAGGGATATTTTTCTTATCCCAAAGGTTTTAGGACAGTTTCCTCTGTGGTGGTCTGAGTGATCCTGGGCCTCCTATCTCAATTGTACTAGTAGCTAATCAGAAGTGGAGAGCCCTGAATCCCACTGCAGAACTACTAGGTCAGATTCTCTAAATCTGAAGTTTGAAAATATACTTTTACAATAAGTTCTCCAAGAAAATCCAAGATCCATTGTTCTCAGACATCAACTCCTTGACCATTATGCATTTCAGGACAATAAAAATGCTATAGGTAATGAAACAGTGGAGAAAGAATTTAAGAGTCTTGCTATCAAAATTGGCTTACAAAAAGCTAATGATCTAACATCCCTACATATCCCATCTCTGCCAGGTGTCCACCCTTTAAAAGACCTATGCTGTTCTACCTTGAAGAAGTCACCAAAAACTATTTTTTCCAAAAGGGTGTGGTAAAAATTTTTAATACAGTTCGATGCAATTGCCTTTAACTACAGGCAAGGTTTATATCTATTTCACTGACACTATCTCCTGCCTAAGAAAAAAAAAAAACACAAAAAAATGTCTGAAATCTGGAGCACTAAATTGCATCGTTTTCTTCATCGGGCTTCATGCATCCATCCCTGTACTGCATATGACCTACTAACCTCCACCACTGCTAAGGACACTCACCTTCTCTCTAGGCTGACCTGATCTTGTGTAGGATATCTCTTCTTCCTGATAGTCTGCTTTCTGCCTGCTGTCTTCCTTGCCAGCTTCCAAACTGGTGCTGGTGCTCTGTCCATGCGTGCTCCTTTGCTAATCCTATCCACAGACACCTCACCTAAGTGGATTCCCAGTAAAAAAAAAAAAAAAAAATAGAAACACCCTCACAAAAAAATGAGCGGGTAATATAATAATCTTGTGAAACATTGTGTACCATCTAGCTTACCTCCTCTGAGAGATGTACTCTACACATTAATGCTTTGAAGGAGATGAGAATTCTTACATCAAGGAAAAGTCATAATCCAATTCAGTATCCCAGATGAGCCTTTTTTTGGACTAACACAGCCATATTCAGTGGGATTACTGCTCCTCAGAACCAACCTTAGAAAATACTGTTCTCTGCATATGTTGGAGTCTCTTTGCCTTGTGCCTATAACCTGACTCCATCTGTACGGTGAGGGCTAGAATCCTAAAGTCCTTGAATGGAGGCAAATTCATGGAGGTACCTATAAGAACCTTCCTATCTTATGTGTATGTGAAGTGGTTCCCTGAGAAAGAGATATGGAATTTTAAACCATTATCTCAAAAATTATTTTAAGAACTACTCCAAAAGGCCAGGTATATATTTCCAGTGGAAACTGAGTTTTCTAGTTTGATATAAAGATAAGCAATGTCAACATGAAATACAATTTACATTCTTCTAATTTCATTCTGATTCCAACCATTATAACTGGCATCAAGACAGTCTACAGTTCTTAATTAGGAAAACCAAATGACTTTTTTCCATCACATATTTTTTTTAATTTGCATTTATTCATTTGTACTGGGTCTTAATTGCAGCATGTAGGATCTTCAATCTTTGCTGTGGCATGCAGGATCTTTAGTTGTGGCAAGTGGGATCTAGTTCCCCAGCCAGGGAATGAACCTGGGTCCCATGCATTGGCAGCACAAAAGTCTTTACCACCAGGGAAGTTCTACAAATTTCTTTAAAGAGATAGCTTCTTTTAACCATCTTTAAAGACAAATTTCTTTTAACCATCACAGACATAAAAAGGTATTTATCAAGTAATACTGTGATCAACAAATACCAAACAAAAATATTCAGAAATAGATTATGGCTTCTTTTTCTAAAATTCATACACTTTATGTGACTTCTGTGGAGAAGGCAATGGCACCCCACTCCAGTACTCTTGCCTGGAAAATCCCATGGATGGAGGAGCCTGGTAGGCTGCAGTCCATGGGGTCGCTAAGAGTCAGACACGACTGAGTGACTTCACTTTCACTTTTCACTTTCATGCACTGGAGAAGGAAATGGCAACCCACTCCAGTGTTCTTGCCTGGAGAATCCCAGGGACAGGGAAGCCTAGTGGGCTGCCGTCTATGGGTTCACACAGAGTCGGACACGACTGAAGAGACTTAGCATGTGACTTCTTACAGATTGTGGAGACTTTGTCTCTAAAACATTGCTTTTAAAATGTCATTATTTAAGTTATTAAATTATGTTAAAAGAATAGTCATTGAAAGGATTTGTCATATTGCTCTACTTCATTCAAATTTCAAACAAAATATTTTGATAGCTATTTTCCCAAAAAGATAAATGTCTGAAATATTTAAAACACCCAACTGCTAATCTATGGTGTTTTAGGGCATCAATAAAAAAGAAGGTATTTGCTTATTTTAACACAATAATCTTCAACATTATTCAACTCTTCAACTCTTGCTTATGTAAGAGAGTCCTTTCCTTAGTTAACCCAGGTGTTCCAAGTTGCTAGACATCTTCTTCCCCCTAGGACCCACTTATCAGTTCTCCCGGCCCATCCTCACCTTTCACTGACCATGTCCCCCATGGTTGTGGGAATCACTGTGGGATGTATGCTGGGCTGTTAAATCAGGGACAAATGTTAACTATCCCCTTGGGCAGAAGCCCAGTCCAATCCCTGACCCTGCTCCTCTGCACTAACCCCTTGCTTCTCCATTCTGCACTCACCTGGGCTATACTAGCTAACTTCCTCATAACAAATTCCTTAAAAACACAGAAAGGTGGATGCACCTAATTGCAGAGCAGGAACAAAGATGCAGATGTAGAGAACAGACTTGTGGACACAGTGAGGAAAGGAGGGGGTGGGATGAATTCAGAGAGTAGCATTGCCATATATACACTACCATATGTAAAACAGATAGTGCAGAGTTGCTGTATAACACAGGGAGCTCAACCCAGCATTCTGTGATGACACAGAAGAGAGGGATGGGGGAATTGTGGGAGGGAGGCTCATGAAGGAGTGGTTATAGATAGTTACAACTGATTCGCATTGCTGTATGGCAGAAACCCATACAACACTGTAAAGCGATTATCCTCTAATTAAAAAAAAAAAAAAAAAAAAACTCTGGCAAGGGCCTGACTTTAATTCCCCAGAGCACAGCCAAAAAGTACACCAGAGTGTAGAATGAGACATTTCTCTAGTCTTTGGGAAATTTCAAATCATAAACAGAGACTGAAATTGGACTGTAGATATTAATGTCCCCAAGCTCTATAGGCTCAGACTCCAACCATTTCCTCAGTCCCAGCTGTCCCAATGATGCACAGACAGGCTAGCCATTCCTCATGTCCCATCCAGTCCCCATTCAAGTCACAAGCCCTTCATCATGACTTTCTTTACCAAAATTCTGGTTTCCTATTCATGGAGAGTTCTGGAAGAGAAAGTCTTTTTTATTTCTTAACAGGAAAAATAATTTCTTAAAGAGATTGTCTTTAATCCATTGTATATTCTTGCCTCCTTTGTCAAAGATAAGGTGTCTATATGTGCATGGATTTATCTCTGGGCTTTCTATTTTGTTCCATTGATCAATATTTCTGTCTTTGTGCCAGTACCATACTGTCTTGATAACTGTGGCTTTGTAATAGAGCCTGAAGTCAGGTAGGTTGATTCCTCCAGTTCCATTCTTCTTTCTCAAGATAGCTTTGGCTATTCGAGGTTTTTTTTATTTCCATACAAATTGTGAAATTATTTGTTCTAGCTCTGTGAAGAATACCGTTGGTAGCTTGATAGGGATTGCATTGAATCTATAAATTGCTTTTTCTCTTTAACAAGTGGTGCTGGGAAAACTGGTCAACCACTTGTAAAAGAATGAAACTAGAACACTTCCTAACACCATGCACAAAAATAAACTCAAAATGGATTAAAGATCTCAACATAAGACCAGAAACTATAAAACTCCTAGAGGAGAACATAGGCAAAACACTCTCCGACATACATCACGGCAGGATCCTCTATGACCCACCTCCCAGAATATTGGAAATAAAAGCAAAAATAAACAAATGGGACCTAATTAAACGTAAAAGCTTCTGCACAACAAAGGAAACTATTAGCAAGGTGAAAAGGCAGCCTTCAGAATGGGAGAAAATAATAGCAAATGAAGCAACTGACAAACAACTAATCTCAAAAATATACAAGCAACTCCTACAGCTCAACTCCAGAAAAATAAATGACCCAATCAAAAAATGGGCCAAAGAACTAAATAGACATTTCTCCAAAGAAGACATACAGATGGCTAACAAACACATGAAAAGATGCTCAACATCACTCATTATCAGAGAAATGCAAATCAAAACCACTATGAGGTACCATTTCACACCAGTCAGAATGGCTGCGATCCAAAACTCTACAAATAATAAATGTTGGAGAGGGTGTGGAGAAAAGGGAACCCTCTTATTCCGTTGGTGGGAATGCAAACTAGTACAGCCACTATGGAGAACAGTGTGGAGATTCCTTAAAAAACTGGAAATAGAACTGCCTTATGATCCAGCAATCCCACTGCTGGGCATACACACTGAGGAAACCAGAAGGGAAAGAGACATGTGTACCCCAATGTTCATCACAGCACTGTTTATAATAGCCAGGACATGGAAACAACCTAGATGCCCATCAGCAGATGAATGGATAAGAAAGCAGTGGTACATATACACAATGGAGTATTACTCAGTCATTAAAAAGAATACATTTGAATCAGTTCTAATGAGATGGATGAAACTGGAGCCTATTATACAGAGTGAAGTAAGCCAGAAAGAAAAACACCAATACAGTATACTAACGCATATATATGGAATTTAGAAAGATGGTAACAATAACCCTGTGTACGACAGCAAAAGAGACACTGATGTATAGATCAGTCTTATGGACTCTGTGGGAGAGGGAGAGGGTGGGGAGATTTGGGAGAATGGCATTGAAACATGTATAATATCATGTATGAAACGAGTCGCCAGTCCAGGTTCGATGCACGATACTGGATGCTTGGGGCTGGTGCACTGGGACGACCCAGAGGGAGGGTATGGGGAGGGAGGAGGGAGGAGGGTTCAAGACGGGGAACACAGGTATACCTGTGGCAGATTCATTTCGATATTTGGCAAAACTAATACAATATTGTAAAGTTTAAAAATAAAATAAAATTTAAAAAAAAAAAGAAAGATTATTTCTAATATGCACCTCTACCTACAATTAAAAAAAAATTCTAATATCCATTTGTTCCTACAATTTACACAATAAAGCAGAGAAAATTTATTGCTCAAGATCTTGAATATCTCTATTTCAGAAGAGCATTTTGACTACTTTTGCCAAAAGAAAAAGCCCAGTGACCTTCTATTCTAAAAACAAAGGGGCATTTTGCCCTCTTAGGTGAATTCAACCTTCTCCTGAGAAATAGAAAATATGCTGTCAACTTCAGAACAACAATTTCTCATGATTCTCTCCAACCAGCCATCAATAAAAAAAAAAATTACTTGGATGCAGTTTCAGATAAAGCACGTTGTCATATCAGAAAAAAGACATTAAATGATGGGCATTGGGATGACTTAGTAGCAATATATGGTCCTACAAAAATTATACATAACTTCTATACAATGCTAGGCACAAATAATTCTAACTGAACAATATATTAACATTAAACATCCCCAAATATATATTATTCGTATGTCAAGTTTACCTAAGTGAAATTAGGCATAGAAAGGTTACAAGGTTACAAGATTCCCCACTATCACACAGTTAGGAAGTCAGAACTGAGATTCAAAACCAAACAGACTTGAGAAGCAATTTTCAGCCTCTTGAGAATAGCTAGAAATGTCAGGAAACAGAATACTCTAATATGTTGGTTCTGTAGAAAAAGTATTAGAATTTCAAAAGATTTGAGCTTTAGTACTTGCCAAACTAAGTTTTAACTCAGTCCTTTTTTTTTAAGCCCAATTTAACCCAAACTGGTATTATCCCAGTAACCCCTAATGCTAAGTAGTGTTTGGCAGCTGATAACTATTAAGATCATTTTCTTCAGCACTGTGGTCAGTAGAAAAATGACCTCCCAGAGATGTCCATGTTTTAATCCCTGCAACCTGTGAACACATAATGTTTCATTGCAAAAGGGACTTTGTAGACATGATCAACAGTGTGGACCAGGAGATATGGAATATTATCATGGTCCCCCTGGTGGGCCCATCTAATGACACAGATCCTTAAAAGTTGAGAACTTTACAAGGTTGCATCAGAAAAATGCAATGTGAAGACCTGATCAGCCATTATTGGCTTTGAAGATGGAGGAGGAGACTATGAGACCAGGAATGTGGCAGCATCTAGAATCTGGGAACAGCCACCAGCTGACAGCTTGCAAGTAAGCAGGATACCCCCACAACCACACGAAACAGAATGCTGCCAACAACCGGCATAAGCAGGGGAAGCATTCACCCCTAAAACTTTGAAAAGAAATTCAGTCCTGTTGAAACCTTCATTTTCATCTGGTGAGACCCATAGCAGACTTCTGACCTACAGAACTGTAAGTTAATATACCATGTCAGTAACAGAAAACTAATATAAGCACCCAGAGACAACATGTGTGAGTCCACATGGCTTCATCTCCAGGATTTAGTAACTGAAAAAATTCACTACCTTTTGCCCTAATTAAAGAATATTTTTTTAAAAAGCTGTCATTTCATCTCTACACTGTGTTATCCAGTTATATTTCCATGCGGTATCATCCTGTTAAATGTCTACAGTAATCCATAGAGTGGGCACCCACACACACTGTTACTAAAAGTACTGCTGTTAAGAACAGTTATATGTTGCCTGTAACTCTCATCATAAAATAAGTACCTACATAAATTGAATTACAGGAGTCAATTTGTTGTGAAATCAAAATTTTTAAAAACTTGACTTTTCTTGGAAGGAAAAAAAAAACCCAAAAAACTGACTTGTCAGAAATGTCCTTTTGCTTTCTCTCAGGCTCCTAAGAACACAAAATTTGATCTTTGAGAACCCATATTTAATACTTTGAGGTATCCTTCCAGAGAATATGAAGGAATTGAATGGTGAAAATTGAAGATTCTCTACATGGAGATAACCCCCTACAGTTCAAAGATTAAATGCTAATTTCTCCAGGATGGTGTTGTATTTAAATAGAGGTATTTACCTCTCTATTTAGATGAATTGGGCCAAAGCGTTAATCTGCTGTTATCATTTTTATTACATCAAAAAAGTAATCCAACTGCAAAGGAATATTCTAGTTTATTTGCAGCAGTTCCTGTCAGTATTAAGAATGCTTGTTGCTACAAATTTGATTTTAAACCGGTGTTACCTTATGAATATAATGTTTATTTGGGGATTTATTCTTCTACTCAAAAAGAAAACTTTCAGTTGAGGGCTTACACCTATTCTCTACATTAATATTACCAGAATGTTCTATATAAGCTCTTAGATCTACAAAATGGTTGCTCTAGAGGAATGCTTCTCCTTCTCTGGGCATGTGTCCATGTACAAACAGACCTGAAAGGCCCCAGGGAGAGCACAGTGACACTCTGCTTTGGGCATACAAAGCTGGAGGGAAGTTAGGAAAGGCTTCACAGAGGAAGTGATATTTTAACTATGGTTTTGAAATTGTTACAGCAGCACATCTAGAAAACTGAGAGAGAGAGAGAAGGAAGTGGCAGAAGAAAAAGTAGGGGCAGAATCTGGAGGATGGCAGGAGAGGATAAGAGCAGGCAGTCTGTGATCTCCACACTTCAAAGCAGAACACCCCGCTAAAGTTCAAGAATACAACAGGCAGTCATCAAGGATGCCCTGCAGGAAGCCTCTATATTTGGGGACTTGCTCATTGACCACCAGAAATGGTCCAATATAGTTGAAATTCATAGTTCAATTCACCTGAAATTTCCTGTAAAGTTCCCTTTTTGCATATTTAAGAGCCATCTGTAGGAGTAATCATCAGTATTATGCCCAAATAAGCTATGCCTTTCAAAAAAATGTTTAGTCTCTTTATGAATAGAACTATAATATGAATTTCACTGACAAAGATTAGGAAAGTTATTTCAGTAAGAATATATCATGATGGATTTTCTTAACATGTGTAGTAAATGTATTTGTGACTTCTAAATGGAAGACTAAATGGTTTCTTCCACATCAACAGAAATGATAATATATGGCTATTACTCTTTTTCCTCTTTGGACTGAGTCTCACATGCTTTTAAAATGACAACATTTAAAGGTTCAATTCAATTTAGGTGATCATCAGAAATGTCAGCTGCCTTTCAAAGGACCCTTGAAGTCTGCCAAATTGGGCTAGAAATCATGCATGGATAGTTTTCATTACATGTGAGCTGACAGTTTCTGCTTCTGGTCAAGAAAAATCCATTCCTGCAAAGAAGGTTTATTGGGTGGCTTAGCCCGTGTCCAGGAAGAGCACAGAGGCTCTATTATCAGGGCTCCAACTTTAGAAAAAATAAAAAATGAGAATTGTGACACTTTGTACTTCTGTATTTTTTAAAAATTAGGGTTTGTAATTGCAAAAAAGATTCAGTTTACATTTTTTAACCAATATCAACCATATTCTAGCTTTTCGTGAGTAGTTCTCATAGGGAATTGACAAAGACCTACCCCTACCTTTTGTTTAAAGGCTGCCACCACCAGGCTCAACCTAGTTACAGAGCAGAAGTGAGCCAGATTTTACCAAATGATCACCACAGTGGTAGGCATAGAATACAAAGGTCCCGACCCTGATGGAGCTCTGTACCCACACTGCCAAGACCCAGGCCTGTCAGCACTCAGTGAGTGTCAATTACATCAGAGCCTCTCAACTGATGCACAGGGAAGGGGTGCCCTGAAGGAGGCAGGGGCACTGTTAGGCCTGGGCCAGCTATCTCAATCTACCAGCATCCTCATCTTTCCATTTATCCCACTCAGGCATAGGTAATCTGATCATTTTCTGTGTGTTAAAATGGAGAAATATCAGAAACACTGAATTAAATGAATGAAGAGCCCTATCAAGGAACTATCTAGCAAACCAGGCTAAAATGAGACTGATTCACAACTTTTCACAAACATAATTTGATAGGATACGTCAGCTGCATAATCAAAATATGAACAACATTTATTTTAATGTTAAGATTTTTCGGTGGCTCAGCTGGTAAAGAATTTGCCTGTAATGCAGGAATCCTGGGTTCGATCCCTGCGTTGGGAAGATCCCCTAGAGAAGGGAAAGGCTACCCACTCCAATACTCTGTCCTGGAGAACTACATGGATTGTATAGTCCACAGTTTTGCAGAATTGGACACGACTGAGTGACTTTCACTTTCACTTTTCACTTCACTAAGATTTTTCTGGAATTTTTCTTAAAAAAATTAAATCTCCTCCCAAAAGGGAAAAATGATAGAGTATAGAACAAAAATAATTAAATCTGATCACTTCAATAATAATCCTTTATATTTAAATAACAGACATCTATATTTTAATTTTTAAAAATATACAGTGTGTTTTTATGGAATACTTATTTTTCATGAAAGGCTTTTAAATGCTGGTTTAAGTGTTTTTGCCTTTTTTTTTTGCCTTTCAAAATAAATTAATTTCAAGTTCTATCAGTTTCATCATTTAAATAAATGTGCTACAGAAAGGTTTGATGGTTTAAACTTATTGTAAAACACCTTGCTCTCACAATGGGTGTTCTTCACCTTTGCTTTCATTCAGAGTAGTAGCCACAGGATTCTGTGACATCCCAGAAGTTGCTATTTAATCAAGCAAGGAAATTATAATAAATTCTAATTCCAGGTCAGCCTTGTCAAATAGGATAAAACATTCAAAGGAATAACCTTTCATGAAGCACAAAAACCTTAAATGTTAATGTACTTAAAATGCCTCATTCAACAAAAAGGATGAAAGAACCCATTGGAGCATTTAGCAAGTAACTCTAACTAAAATTTGGTTATGTTCAAGAGACCAAAGAGTCTATTCAGAGACCAAAATGAGCATTTATTTCTAGAAATTGAAAGGCAAAATGTTAATTAAGATAGGACTGGCTATGAAAAAAATTAAATATTCTGCAAGAGTAAAATATGGATAGACTATGTTAGCTAATAAAGATTATACACAGATTTGTATATACTGTAGATATAATCTTACATGTATATAGAAACCTCAGAGGATCTAAGTGCCATACTGTTAAGTTATATTTGATACCATCCTACAGGAATTTCCAAAAGCAATTTCTCTATTAAATATGCATTACAGATATCAAGATTTGTTTGTAATCAATAAATGACTCCAAGAAGTACAAATTGATTAACATGTGCTGATGTCTCATCAAGTTTCCCATATACTATTACAATTAACTAGTTTATAATAGTGGTGACATTAAAATTAGGTACACAAGGTAAAAAACAGATATACACACAGAATATAGTCATAAATTCCTGTGCATGGCTTAATTACTGACGATTACATATCTGCAGTTTAATGTTGTTGTTGTTCAGTCACCAAGTTGTGTCCTATTCTTTGTGACCCTATGGATTGCAGCACGCCAGCCTCCTCTGTACTCCATATACATGTACTCATGTCTCCCAGAGTATGCTCAAACTCATGTCCATTGAGTTCGTGATACCATCCTACCATCTCATCCTCTACGCTCCCTTCTCCTCTTGCCCTCAATCTTTCCCAGCATCAGGATCTTTTCCAATGAGTCGCCTCTTTGCATCAGGTGGCCAAAGTACTGGAAATTCAGCTTCAGCATCAGTCCTTCCAATGAATATAAGGGTTGATTTCCTTTAAGATTGACTGGTTCGATTTTTTTGCAGTCTAAAGGAGTCTCAAGAGTATTCTCCAGCACCACAATTTGAAACCATCAATTCTTTGGCATCCAGCCTTCTTTACAATCCAACTCTCACATTCATACACCTTAATAAGCATGTCATTTTACTCACTCATATACTTTGCTTCTCCTAAGCATACATATATAAACAAAACACCAAAGTGTTCCCTTTAGAATTGTTTAGCAGTTAGCTAATCCAACAAATCAGCTAAGCCAAAAGCCACATTTTTATCATAGCTTGCTTCAGTTAGATGATTAAGTTCACTATGTTTTGGGTATTCCCCAAATAATCCAGCAATAATCCTCTAAACTCTGAGCTTGTTCTCTAACATTGTGTTTGTTATATTTATATCTATGAAGTTCATTTTCTTTCTTATTTGATTCAAAGCCCAAAAAATTTAAAAGCTTTTAAGATTTAGATTTAAATATATACATAACTGAAAATAAAGTCTCATACAATAATGCAAAACCCAAGATCTATAAAATAAGAACGACACTAGGTAACTTTTTTGTATTTTTTTGTAATCTGTCACCAGTCCTGTCTGACTCTTTGTGACCTCATGGACTGTATAGTCCATGGAACTCTCCAGGCCAGAATACTGGAGTGGGTAGCCTTTCCCTTCTCTAGGGGACCTTCCCAACCCAGGGATAGAACCCAGGTCCCCTACATTGCAGGTGGATTATTTACCAATTGAGCCACAAGGGAAGCCCAAGAATACTGGAGTAGGTAGCCTATCCCTTCTCCAGCGGATCTTCCCAATCCAGGGGTCGAACCGAGGTCTCCTGCATTGCAGGTGGATTCTTTACCAACTGAGCTATGAGGGATTCTTCTTTCAGTTCAGTCGCTCAGTTGTGTCCAACTCTTTGTGACCCCATGAACTGCAGTACTCCATGCTTCCCTGTCCATCACCAACTCCCAGAGCTTGCTCAAACTCAAGTTCATTGAGTTGGTAATGCCATTCAACCATCTCATCCTCTGTCGTCCCCTTCTCTTCCTACCTTCAATCTTTCCCAGCATCAGGGTCTTTTCAAATGAGTTAGTTCTTTGCATCAGGTGGCCAAAGTATTGGAGCTTCAGCTTCAGCATCAGTCCTTCCAATGAATATTCAGGACTGATCTCCTTTAGGATTGACTGGTTTGATCTCTTTGCTGTCCAAGGGACTCTTAAGAGTCTTCTCCAACATCACAGTTCAAAAGCATCAATTCTTTGGTGCCCAGCCTTCTTTATGGTCCAACTCTCACATCTATACATGACTACTGGAAAAATCAGAGCTTTGACTATATGGACCTTTGTCAGTAATGTCTCTGTTTTTTAATATGCTGTCTAGGTTGGTCATAGATTTTCTTTAACCTCAATTTTTTTCCAAATTAAGGTTGTATTCACACACAAATGCATGTATTTCACATACCAAATACACATTTGAAGTTGAATTATTATTTGCAATCTCTGAACAAAATTTTGAACATTTACTATGTGCCAAATACGGGTCTAGACACAGTGGATACAATGCTTATTTAAGATAACTGACTTGACTAAACTTAACTCTTCTGCTTATTGGAATTTGATATTCTGAACAACTGTAACTAAGGAGCCTGTATCTCCACTCCCCACACAGCTCCAGTATTAAGTAGCTTCTTGGACAAATAATATTCAGCCTAGGCAAGTTTGAGTATAAATATTTCCACGGGCAATATTCTTCCTCAAATTGAAAATATATCAGTATCTAATTCTGGATTCTACTAAAGCATTTCTGGGTTCTAGGCATTCATGACAGTCTTTTCTATCAGTTCAGGCCATATACAATCAAAAATCATGATGTTAATGAAGATTTCCTTTATTATCTTGTCAAATGCACATGCCCCCTTAAGCATCCCTCTTTTCCTTTTTAAAAATATGCAACTATTCCTGCCAATATTCAACAAGTTAAAAGTATCTAAAGCCCCCAAGACCTACCCTATATTAGAAGTATCTTGTATTCCAGTTCAAGTTCATGGACATACCAAATTATCTCCTCTTTCAAATAATGGGAGTGTTTCTTAAGGGTGTGTTCTGTGTCAGGCCCCACACTAACACCCCTTTGGGATATCCTCTCTGATAAATGGCAGCCAGCTCATCTGATAAGCTGAGCTAATGTGTTAGTGGGTCCTACTGGGATAATAGACCACTTTCACAGAAATATGTTACATGCTAATAAAAGCTTCCTGAAGATAATACCTTAATCCAGAGAGATTATTACAGTGGTTGAAACTTCAGGTACCAGGGTAAGTCTGCATTTAAAAATCATTTCAGATCCAGAACGGGTTTTCAAGACAGTCCAGTCAAACTCCATTTACAGAAACCCAAAAGCGTTACATGACCTCTTTAAAATCGTATATCTGGTTCCTTGAAACAATCAACATTTAGGTTTCAGTTGTCTTGTGCCCCAGGCTTTAAAGTTTTCATTTCGTAATCCAGGATAAACTACCAGCTATTTAATCAATTATATATTGAGCATATCCTATGCTTATGGAATTGCAATTCTGATTTTGTTGAATCACATCCAAAATCAGAAATAGTATAGTACAAGCAGATCACACAAACATAAATTATCCTATTAAGTTATAAATAGCATAATTTCTTTCCTACTAAACCCTTAATATATATACAGGGGACTGCAAGATTAATGTGGGCTTATCATGTTTATATGAAGCTTTCAAATCAAACTATTACCTACCTGTATTATCCAGGCAGGTGGACGACTAAACAAGAATTCAGAAAAATTATTGAGCCCTCAATTTATAAGAATTCCACAAATGTCTATATTCCACTGAAATTAACTTGGGAAATATAAATTTAACCACAGTTCAGTTCAGTTCAGTTGCTCAGTCACGTTTGACTCTTTGTGACCCCATGGACTGCAGCCCCCAGGCTTCTCTGTCCATGCGGATTCTCCAGGCAAGAATACTGGTGTGGGTTGCCATGCTCACCTCCAGTGGGTGTTCCCAACCCCGGGATGGAACCCACACTACATCTTCTGCATTAGGCAGTTAGGTTATTTACCACTACTGCCACCTGGGAAGCTCCCTAAGAGAGTATAACTAAGCTTAAAACAAACCATTTAATTATTCAGACATCCTTGAACATCCAGTGAGTCCAGTAATTTCAATTTGCAGAAATAATTTTAATTTTAAAATATCAATGCCAATTATCACTGATACCTGCTCATTGATGAACTGACATACCTAGGGCTGCTCCTCCTCCATTTATTAGCTTTCTGTTAGCTTTTTGGACAGCTTCTTTCCTCATTCTGTTTTTATATAGAAGAGGTTCCATGGTTAGAGCTATATCCTAACCTTGGAGTGAATCCTGGACCTCTAATCATATGGAACTGACCACAAATTTAAAATAGCCATAATATTTTTAACTTAAGAAATAAAACCAAAAACAAATGGCTATAAAGACCTTGTGGTAACATGGGGAAATGTGTATAATCTTATGTGAAAAAGCTGAATATAAAATTGCTTATAAAAAATAAATGCATGAAAAAATTGGAAGAAAATAAACTAATTTACTAATAATTATGTTAAGGGGTAAAGTTATAGATGAAGTTTTTTTTCTTTTTTTTGTTTCTATTTTCCAAACTTTCTGTGATACCAATATTTAATTTCTATAATGAAAATGTTTAATCAGAAAAGTATACTAAATTATTAATATATTATTAAAACCAAAATTTCCTTTAGGTTACCTTAAAGTGATCCTTAGGTTACCAATGCATTTTTTGTTTCAAACTTAAACTTTTTATTTTGCATTGGGGTATAAACGATTAACAATGTTGTGGTAGTTTCAGGTGAACAGCAAAGGGACTCAGCCATACATATACATGTACCTATTCCACCCCACACCGTTCCGTCCAGGCTGGCACGTAACACTGAGTAGAGTTCCATGTGCTATACAATAGGTCTATATCGGTTACCCAGTTTGAATACAGCAGTGTGTACATTTTGTACAGAGCATTTTCATTCTGACTTAGCAGTGTCACCATATTATTTTAAGAACAGAGCAATTGTTCACTCTTGTTCACAAGCAGGGAATGAGTTCACACTTTAAAAACATATCTTCTAATTGAAAAAGCTAAAAATAGTTCTGATGACTGTGTGTTGTTGATCTGATTTTGAATTCTAAGGTAGAATAACACTGAATGTCAAAAAAATGTAGATTAATGTCTAAAAATCTTCAGAGCTCACCAAATTTATATCTCCTTGGCTATCATCAAATTCCTCCTTGGCTATCATCAAAAAGACTACAAAGAACAAATGTTGGTGAGGATGTGGAGAAAAGTGAACCCTTGTACACTGTTGGTGGGAATGTAAATTGGTACAGCCACTGTTTTTTTAAGAAACTATGGAGATATTTCAAAAAACTAAAAATAGAACTACCATTAAAACCAGAAATTCCACTCCTGGGTATTAATTAGAAAAGAAAATGAACCACGAATTCAAAAAGATACATGCCACCCAGTGCTCATAGCAGCATTATTTACAATTGCCAATCCACAAACATACACAGTGGAATACTACACAGCCATAAAAAGAATGAAGTTTTGGCTTTCCCAACAACATGGATGGACTTAAAGGGAGAGGGTAAATAAGTCAGACAGAGAAAAACAAATATTGTATGACATCACTCATATGCGGAATCCAAAAATTAAAACTAGTGAATATAACATAAAAGGAACAGACTCACAAATACAGAAAACAAACAAGTAGTACCAGTAGGAAGAGAGAGGCAGGGAGGGCCAAGTTATGGGTAGAGGATTAAGAGGTACAAACTATTATGTATAAAATAAATAAGCTACAAAGATATACAGTGCAACACAGGGAATATAGCCAATATTTGGTAATGCTTATAAATGAAATATAATCTTTAATTGTGAATCACTATGCTGTACATGTGAAACATATAACATTTGTACATAAACTATGAAAAGTGAAAGTGTTAGTCACTCAGTTGTGCCCGACTCTTTGCAGCCACATGGACTGTAGCCTGCCAGACTCCTCTATCCATGGGATTTCCCAACCAAGAATACTGGATTGGGTTGCTATCTCCTTCCCCAAAGGATCTGCCCATTTGCAGGCAGATTCTTTACCATCTGAGACACCAGGGAAGACACATCAACTACACTTTAGTTGAAAAAAATTCAAATTCATCCTCTTTACGAAATACTAAAGCTGATGCTACTGTAATCCTTCCAAGCTCTGCCTCAGTAGAGCTCATGGAAGAAAAAAAAAAAAAAAAAATACTAGTGGTTTCTCCACAGAGAAATGTATTAAAACTTCTCTAGCACTACAACATATAGAGCAGAATTCAGTAAAACCTAATGTTTGTACAGCAAATTCCCAGTGGCTATCTATTTGACATATGGTAATGTAAATATTTCAATGTTGTATGATGCAGGGAGCTCAGCTTGGTGCTCTGAAACAACCTAGAGGGGTGGAATGGGGTGAAAGTGGGAGGGAAGTTCAAGAGGGAGAGAACATATGTATATCTGTGGCTGATTCATAGTGATGTATGGCAGAAACCAACACAACATGGTAAAGCAATTATCCTCCAATTTGATTGGGTTTAGTTTTAGAAATTCTCAGTATCAGGCACATTACACTGAGCATTTTCATGGCCATGCCCACTGCCATTAGCTGGTTAGTCTCCTGTGTTGAAATGCGGACATTTATTTTTTTTTTCTAATTTTATTTTATTTTTAAACTTTACATAATTGTATTAGTTTTGCCAAATATCAAAATGAATCCGCCACAGGTACAGAAGGCATCATTCAGCACCAGTGGTTTGTCTAGGACAGCTACACTAGCTTTCCAGGCCTCCCCCTGCCGGGAAGAGCTAGCATGTGAGGAGCTAGCATGCATGGCCATACTTATGTGACAGCTAGAGGTTGGACACTGGCAACTCTCACTGGTATCTCATGAATTTATATTGGATCTCACAAACTCCTTTAAAAATGCTCCCTCCCATAAATCATAGGCTATTACACTGTCATTAAAATCTATGATTATAAACAAATAGCTTTTGGTATCCTGGACTTTTAAAATTCTGCAGTGTTTTTCTGTCTTGAAGGAAAGTCAAAGGAACAAATCTATTTTATGTAAAATCAGATGCTTTAAATCTGCAGTTGGTAATGCTATCAATCTGAGAAGACATGAAGGAGGAGGAGAAGGGGCAGGGGGAGGAGGCAGCAGTGAAATATGTCTGCTTGCTTCAGTCTGCAATAGGAATAACTCAATTTTGCCCCCTCATACAAAGGTGAGTTCAGCTTCTCCTTGACTTACTTTATTGTTTCAGGTAATGATGATTTGGTGTTGAGTATCTCCTAATAATGTCCCATTTTAGATCTTATGCTTTGTTCAAACAATTGGGACTCCTCTAAGCCTGTTACTGGGAAGTAAGTTGATGTTTTAAAGATTTCTCAGTTGTATATTTTCAAAGAAACATGTCAATGAAGGAAAATTCAATGCAATAAAATTAACATATATGTGCTAAAGGGGTGCAGATAACATCAAAGTATAGACATAGAGCACATGGACTGGAAGGTTACACATTTAATAACATAACCTTTTGGGGGCATTCCCAGTATGTATTTCTGATGAAAAAGATTACATTTGTATTGCTCTAGTGACTGGAAAATCACAAACAAATTAGACATTTTGAATGCATCACAACTAATAAGACTGTGGAAACCTTTCCTTATTAAACTAGGTTAACATTATCAATTTAAAGCATATTTCTGACAGTTCAAATACATTTTTTGGCCATGTAACAGGTTTGCAAATCTTAAATGGTTTCACATCTCTCTAAACCATAATAAGAGCATAACATGAATATTTAAGCAGCTTAGCTTTGATTTAAATATATTTGCTCAGGATATGCTGGCAGCAACCCAAAATGTAATGTAATACCCTCAAAGCTGGCAGTTCCAAACTCATTTAAGAAAGCAGATAATATGGGTTGGCAGCATTAAAGCAAATAAAGTCAATTAATTTTTTTTCTTAATTTGTTTTTTTCTAGCTTGAAATTGCCAGGGGTGGATAAATCTGAAGATGAATAAAAAAAGAAACTGCTGAGAAGGGACCAAAAACAAAAAAAGGATTAAAAAAAATCTAAAGCTCCTATTTCTTATTCTGATCTTAATAGCAGGTTACAGTTGAATAATAACATTGTCTATTGGAGATCACTGAAATGTAGAGAGGGAAATAGATTTTGAAAACTTTAATATGTAGAAAGTTGGTACATCATATCACAAGCAGGATCCTAAACAGAAAGGGTTTTTTAGCACTATGTTATAGAACACTGCATTGTTATAGTAACTGAAAGATGCAAACTTACTGCAAAAATAAAACTGTCATCTTTTATTTTCATTAATCATATAGTTTGAAGTGCAACTCTTGTTGAAGCTGAGGCTATTAAGCAGTGAGATTTCTACTGACCACACTCAAACAGTATTCTCAGTGTTTCACCACGTTCTTCAGCCCATTTTGTTTTACTATGGGACTATAACACCATTTTTCAGAAATGGGAAAGCTATAAAGAAGCACACTGAAATGGAATCCTAACCTGCTTTCCAATAAAAAAACAGTTTGCATTATTTAGTTTCTGCTTGAAGGCACTTCAATTTTTGATGCTTAGATGACTCAACTTAGGTGTTGAGCAAACGTATCTTTCATACTATCATTGCCACCTTTTTAGGAAAAAAAAAATATATATATATCAGAGAGTAAAGCTATCTTGGAGGAACTTAAAAGCTGTGTCTTATTTGATATTTGAGAACAATAGTTCTCAACTCTGGCTACACTTTGGAGAATTAAAAAAAAAAAAAACAAACCCCAAACTCTAGTTTGCACTGAAATCCCAAATCAATTAAATAACAATGCCTCTGGGTGAGCCCTCAGGCATTGGAAGTGTTTCAAAGTTCCCCAGGTGATTACATGGCCAGGCTTAGAACCACTGCTTTAAGAAAAAGTTATTCTTAAAGCATTAGAAAGGTTTCTACTATTGCTAATTAGTAGTTTAATCTTTAATTAAACCAGGGCATCATACCACACTGATTATCAATACTATAGCCACGTTTTTGAAGAAAGCGTTTTAACATATGGAAACCCGTATGCTATGCTTGCATATCCATATGCTCTGCTTCTATGTATATTTTTCAAAATACCATTTTATCCTTTGTATCATTTTCTTAAGAAACTTGTCCTCCATTTTGATTAATAGGAGGGTATTTATTACTATGGACTTCCCAGATGGCTCAGTGGTAAAGAATCCACCTGTTAATACAGGAGATGCAGGAGACTCAAGTTCGATCCCTGGGTTGGGAAGATTTCCTTGAGCAAAAAATGGCAACCCGTTCCAAGAATTTGCCTGGATAATTCCATGGACAGAGAAGTCTGATGGGCTACAGTCCATGGGGTCGCAAAAGGGTTGGACGTGACTCAGCAACTAAACAACAATTTATTTTTATATGCATAATGTTCAAAATTAATAAAAATATTATTTCAAGCTATAATTCATAGTAAAGTACTGGATAATAGTTTGAATATTAGTGAATACTTTGTCTTACACTTTAATAGGTAATATTGGATATCATGAGTACCTCCATAGGAAGGAAGAACTAACCTAATAAGCAGTGAAAAATAAAATTTCTAACATTTACTAAAAGAGTAATAAAAATAAAATTGATGTTTGCAGGGCAAATCCTCTGGTCAGTCACATTAAATATATTATTTTTTTCTCTTTTTAAAAAAATTCCTGAGAGGTACATAGCACTCATCATCAGAGTCAAATAATGTGATTTCAGAAAAATTAATAATTTATCCAGATTCATCCAATAATTAAGTTAAAATATGGAATGCATTAGACTCAATGGACATGAGTTTGAGCAAATTCCAGGGGACAGTGAAGGACAGGGAAGCCTGGGGTGCTGCAATCCATGGGGTCACAGAGTTGGATGTGACTTAGCAACTGAACAATGGAGTACAAATCCAGATTTTATTCTGTACTTTTTCCCAACCATTCCATGCAATCTTTAAGAAAGACAGTTTTGTTTGGCTAACTACAAAACAACTGAAACACATATCTCAAAAGAAATGACTAATTCACTAACTGTGTGATACAATCAAGAGCTGCTGCTGCTGCTGCTAAGTCACTTCAGTCGTGTCCGACTCTGTGCGACCCCATAGACGGCAGCCCACCAGGCTCCCCCGTCCCTGGGATTCTCTAGGCAAGAACACTGGAGTGGGTTGCCATTTCCTTCTCCAATGCATGAAAGTGAAAAGTGAAAGTGAAGTTGCTCAGTCGTGTCTGACTCTTAGCGACCCCATGGACTGCAGCCCACCAGGCTCCTCTCAAGAGCTGCTAGCAGCTATCAAAGAAATAGGAATGAAACTCATTCTACCACTGTCTTCAAATATATCATCACACAAATAATAAGTGATGATAAGAATATAGAAAGGGCTATTAGAGAAGTATAAACCAAGAAGTACTATTGTAGAGCAGACAGAGAAGAATTTTTCTGCATCAGGAATTAAGGAAGCAATGAAAGATGACTGAGCTCAGCCATGAAGGTTAAGCAGAATTTCCATAGGACAAGTGTGTGAAAAAATTGCACAATTAATCTACAAAGGGAGATGGTTTATAATGGTTTAGAGACTGGTAAGAAGTAGAGAAATCTAGCTGAAGTATAGAATACACAAAAAGATGGAGTGGGAAAGGAGACAGATATTGTCATGGGATCAAAACCAAAATCCTAAAAGCCACTTTAAAGATTATCAAGTAGTATATCCTCTCTTTTTATACTGAGAAAACTTCAGCCCAGTGACACTGAATGCTTCATCAAACATCACACCAGTAATAAGTAGCAGTGCATGCATGCTCAGTTACTAGGTCATGTTCAACTCTTTGAGATCCCATGGACTGTAGCTTGCTGGGTTCCTCTGTCCATGGAATTTTCCAAGCAAGAATACTGGAGTGGGTTGCCATTATTTCTCCAGGGGATCTTCCTAATCCAGGGATCAAACTTGCATCTGCTGCATCAGCAGGAAGATTCTTTACTGCTGAGCCAAGTGGGAAGCCCCATAAATATTATTACATTAACCCAAATGAAACTAAACTCCAAGCCATTACATATCTTACCTGAGTTCCAGGATGGCTTTCAATAGACTCAGAAATATTATGGAGTCTATTAGTAAATGTACTGAACAGCGAATTTACCAGAGCAATTTATAAAGAACAGAGTGAAAGTCATGATAATTGTAATTTCCCTAGACTTTTGTCCAAACTAGAAAATGTTCCCATTTTTCAGCTCTTTTCCAAAGTTTTATCTGTGTATTAGTAGTCTCCATGCTTCAAGAAAATCATATTTGGATTTCCCTGGTGCCACACAGTAGGTAAGAATCTACCTGCCAAGGCATGGGACAGGGGTTCAATCCCTGATCCAGAAATATTCCACATGTTGCTGAGCAACTAACCCAGGGCACGACAACTATTATCCCTGCACTCTAGAGCACCCGAGCTGCAACTACTGAAGCCCGCTCACCTAGAGCCTGTTGCACAGCAAGAGAAGCCACCACAGAGAGAAGCCTGCACTCCACAACAAAGAGTCAGCTCTGCTCCCGCAACCAGAGAAGCCAGGGCAAGCAACAAAGACCCGTGCAGCCAAAAATAAAATACATAATTTTAAAAAGAAAATCACATTCACAGTCTTCCTATCAGACAGTTCTTTTCTACATTTTGAAATATTTACTAAAGGCATCTGAAATATGGAAAGAATTATTTGATTAATGAATATGTTCAAAGTGGTAGAACTACCACTGACATTTTAAATAAATTTTCAAACAAAAATACTAAAAGCCTCTCAGTTTAAATAATTCAACTTAAAACAGCCATTATTTTCATGATTAATTATACTTTGCAGAAAATTTATTAGATATTTTTATTCATTCAAAAAATATTCATTAAAGCAATTCATCTTAAATCTAAATATACATTATAATAAGTGTTAATCAATAACATAATTTTTTAAATTTCCTCACTTTGGCATTGTTGATATACTAAACATCCAAGTAAAATGACAGTAATTCAACTTCCTGAGGACCTCAAAATACTCAAATGTGAGGTATGTTGACAAAATATTTGTATATGTAATAAACCTTTTTTGGCATAAGCATTGAAGCAAAAATGAAGACATTCTGAATGTTATATATAAATCATATGAAAGCAAAAGTGCGAGTCACTCAGTCGTGTCGACTCTTGGGACCCCGTGGACTATAACCTGCGAGGCTCCTCTATCCATAGAATTCTCCAAGCAAAAATACTAGAGTAGGTTGCCATTTGCTAGTGCAGGGAATCTTCCTGATCCAGGAATCAAACCCATGTCTCTTAGGTCTCCTGGATTGTCAGGCAGGTTCTTTATAAATCATATACATACACACAAACATTCAGCACATAATTTCAAAATTCTTAAGTAAATTTTCACCATATTGTTAGGAAGTACATCTTTGCATGACTGAATACAAATTCATAATGTAGGACTAGATAGAATATGTCAACCTTTTCATAATCATAACAGAATTAAAACTCCCTCAATCTGTTCAATCAAATTGATCTTCCTTCAATGTCAGAATATCTGTATTCTATGCATTTACCACAGGTAGCTCAGATGGTAAAGCGTCTGCCTGCAATGCGGGAGACCTGGGTTCGATCCCCAGGTTGGGAAGATCCCCTGGAGAAGGAAATGGCAACCCACTCCCATACTCTTGCCTAGAAAATTCCATGGATGGAGGAGCCTGGTAGGCTACAGTCCATGGGAGTACAAAGGGTCGGACACAACTAAGCAACTTCACTGACTGACTGACTGAAGCGTTTACCCCAAAGATTTACCCCTAAACTGATCATTATCCAAGCTTTGTAAACAGTGCTGCTAAGATAGCTGGTATGTCAAAAGGCTGAACTAGCCACCCCAAACTGATATTTTCAGATAATTAATACTGTTTTCACAAAATCCCAGCCACACTGCTTTTTAATATTAAATCCTTGAATTATTACAGTGAAAAATCTAAAAATAACCAAAAGTGTTCCCAATAAAGCCACTAAGGCCACCGTCCATTCTGTTATTACTATTTCTTATAAAAAACCCTTTTAAAAAGATGTCTTCATTTATCAGATTATAGTATTACTGCTAAGTGTTTCTTGTTGCCCTGCCTTCCAGGATGCCTAGAGCTAAATTATGTTTTATGTTGATTTCAATTATAAAGTAATACTCTAAAAAATTAAATATATAGAGTAACATTAAATAAAAAGTAAACATCATTTTATACTCTTACAAACAAGGAATGCACTCATTACCACTTCATTGGGTAAATAATTGTATTTTGTTTTTGTTATTGGCATTTATTTGATTACTAATGAGATTTAAAATATTATAGTAAACCAATGTCATTTTTATTTCTTATTAAAAGAATTTATATTTCATAGTATGTGAGTTCTCTTTCAGGTCCTTTGTCGATTTTTCTAATTAATACTTAAAGATTTCCCTTATGAGTTTACGAAGCACTATACTAATGATGATATTTAATGTATTTCTTTCAAGTATTTGCTCTGTTTGCTTATATTTTAACAGGCATTCAAATATCTGATAAACAGTTATTTAATAAGTAAGCCTCCATTTTTCTCACCAAATAAATGATGCAACTTTCTTATGTATTAGTTTTTCTTCTAAAACTAAGATGTTTTGATTTATTGTTCAGTTGTTATGATATAGCATTAAAATAAAGGTTTAATGGCCAAAATATGTGAACATGGATGATTGGAATAATTATTTATTTTATTTCCTAGGCAAATTTTAATATTTACTTTCATACTTAAAAAGTTACTATAAAAAAGGTAATTTAGGAATTCAAAAAAGTAAACTTATATTAAAATATCCTATTGTTGCTTTTGCTGTTGTTCAGTCACTGAGTTGTGTCCTACTCTTTGAAAACCCACGGACTATAGCACACTGAGCGTCCCTGTCCTACACCATCTCCCAAAGTTTGCTCAAAGTCATTTCCATTGAGTCGCTAAACCATCCAACCATATCATCCTTTGTCAGCCCCTTCTCTTCCTGCCCTCAATCTTTCCCGCATCAGGGTCTTTACTGATGAGTTGGCTCTCTGTATCAGGTGGCCAAAGTATTGGAGCTTTAGCACCAGCCCTTCCAATGAATATTCAGGGCTTATTTCATTTAGGATTGGTTGATTTCATCTCCTTTCAGTCCAAGGGATTCTCAAGACTGACTCAAACACCACAGTTTGAAAGCATCAATTCTTTGCTGCTCAGCCTTCTTTACGGTTCAACTCTCACATTGATACATGACTACTGGAAAAACCATAGCTTTGACTAGACGGACATTTGTTGGCAAAGTAATGCCTCTGCTCCTTAATATGCTACCTTGGTTGGCCATAACTTTTCTTCCAAGGAGCAAGTATCTTTTAATATCATGGCTGCAGTCACCATCTGCAGTGATTTTGGAGCTCAGAAAAATAAAGTCTCTCATTGTTTCCATTGTTTCCCCATCTACTTGCCATGATGTAATGGGACCAGATGCCATGATCTTAGTTTTCTGAAAGTTGAGTTTTAAGCCAACTTTTTCACTCTCACCTTTCACTTTCATCAAGAGGCTCTTTAGTTCTTCTTCACTTTCTGCCATAAGGGTGGTGTCATCTACATATCTGAGGTTATTGATATTTCTCCCTGCAATCTTGTCCAGCTTGTAATTCATCCAGCCCAGCATTTCACATGATATACTCTGCATATAAGTTAAATAAACAGAATGACAAAATACAGTCTTGAGGTACTCCTTTCCCAATTTGGAACCAGTCTATTGTTCCATGTCTGGTTCTAAATGTTGCTTCTTGACCTGCATACAGATTTCTCAAGAGGCAGGTAAGGTGGCCTGGTATTCACATTTTAAGAATTTTCCACAGTTTGTTGTGATCCACACAGTCAAAAGCTTTAATGTAGTCAAGAAAGCAAAAATATATGTTTTTTCTGGAACTCTTTTGCTTTTTTGATGATCCAACAGATGTGGGCAATTGGATCTCTGGTTCCTCTGCCTTTTCTATATCCACCTTTAGCATCTGCATGTTTACAGTTCATGTACTGTTGAAGCCTGGCTTGGAGAATTTAGAGCATTACTTTGCTAGCATGTGAGATGAGTGCAATTGTGTGGTATTTTGAACATTCTTTGACATTGCCTTTCTTTGGAATTGGAATGAAAACTGGCCTTTTGTCGTCCTGTAGCCACTGCTGAGTTTTCCAGATTTGCTGGCATACCGAGTGTAGCACTTTCACAGCATCATCTTTTAGGATCTGAACTAGCTCAACTGGAATTCCATCACATCCACTAGCTTTGTTCGTAGTGATGCTTCCTAAGGTCCACTTAACTTCACATTCCAGGATGTCTAGCTCTTGGTGAGTGATCACACCATTGTGGTTATCTGGGTCATGAAGATTTTTTTGTATAGTTCTTCTGTGTATTCTTGCCACCTCTTCTTAATATCTTCTGCTTCTGTTAGGTCCATACCATTTCTGTCCATTATTGTGCTCATCTTTGCATGAAATGTTCCCTTGGTATCTCCAATTTTCTTGAAGAGATCTCTAGTCTTTCCCATTCTATTGTTTTCCTCTATTTCTTGGCATTGATCACTGAGGAAGGCTTTATGTCTCCTTGCTATTCTTTGGAATTCTGCATTCAAATGGGTATATCTTGCCTTTTCTCCTTTGCCTTTAGCTTCTCTTCTTTTCTCAGCTATTTGTAAGGCCTCCTCAGACAATCATTTTGCCTTTTTGTATTTCTTTTTCTTGGGGATGGTCTTGAACACTGCCTCCTGTACAATGTCACGAACCTCTGTCCACAGTTCTTCTGGCACTCTATCAGATCTAATCCCTTGAATCTATCTATCATTTCCACTGTATAATCATATGGGATTTGATTTAGGTCATATCTGAATGGTCTAGTGGTTTTCCCTACTTTCTTCAATTTCAGTCTGAACTTGGCAATATGGAGTTCATGATCTGAGCCACAGTCAGCTCCTGGTCTTGTTTTTGCAGACTGTTAGAGCTTCTCCATCTTTGGCTGCAAAGAATACAGTCAATCTATTTCAGTGTTGACCATCTGGTGATGTCCATGTGTAGAGTCTTCCCTTGCATTGTTGGAAGAGGGTGTTTGCTATGACCAGTGTGTTCTCTTGGTGAAACTCTGTTAGTCTTTGTCCTGCTTCATTTTGTACACAAAGGCCAAATTGCCTGTTACCCCAGGTATCTCTTCACTTCCTACATTTGCATTGCAGTCCCCTATAATGAAGAGGACATCTTTTTTGGGTGTTAGTTCTAGAAGGTGTTGTAGGTCTTCATGCTGCTGCTAAGTTACTTCAGTCGTGTCTGACTCTGTGCGACCCCATAGACAGCAGCCCACCAGGCTCCCCCATCCCTGGGACTCTCCAGGCAAGAACACTGGAATGGGTTGCCATTTCCTTCATAGAACCATTCAATTTCAGCTTCTTCAGCACTGCTGTTTGGGGCATAGGCTTGGATTACCATGATATTGAATGCTTTGCCTTGGAAATGAACAGAGATCATTCTGTCATTTTTGAGATTGCATGCAAACACTGTATTTTGGACTTTTTTGTTGACTATGAGGTCTACTCCATTTCTTCTAAGGGATTCTTGCCCACAGTAGTAGATATAATGGTCAACTGAATTAAATTCGCCCATTCCAATCCATTTTAGTTCACTGATCTCTAAAATGTCGATGTTCACTCTTGCCATCTCCCATTTGACAACTTCCAATTTACCCTGATTCGTGAACCTAACATTCCAGATTCCTATGCAATATTGTTCTTACAGCACCAGACTTTACTTCCATCACCAGTCACACCCACATCTTGGCATTGTTTTCGCTTTGGCTTCATCTCTTCATTCTTTCTGGAGTTATTTCTCCACTCTTCTCCAGTAGCATATTGCATATCTTGAGGCTATCACCACATTAAAGCATTGACCACAAATAATTATTCAGAATAATGAAGACAGTCAATACTCATAATCTTTTATTTCTATAAACTGACCTACTCTTTCAGTCTTTTTCTCTCATATATCATGCACCTGAGTAAGAACTGTGTATTTTATAACTGGAAAGGACTTTGAATCATTTATTCACAGTATCATTTTTCTGATGAGGATTTTGAAATGTTGCAGTTGAATTAGTCACTCTGGTAGAATAATAATCAGAATGAGAACCCACAGTTTCTCTAGACTCAGTACTCTTCCCAATCTACCATTAGCCCTTTGAATTCTACAAAAACAAACAAACAAGCAAACCATTTCCTGTGTTAAATTTCCAACTGAATAATTTAAATTGCTGCTTTATATGTAATTTCTCTAACTGCTGACATTATATGAATTATGGTTAACATCATTAATATAAAAACGACATCTTTCTCAAGAAATAAGTATGATTCTTTACATATCAAGAATAATATTTATTCTGAACATGGTAAAAAAAAAATATATTAATGTGTCAGTAAACTACCCTAACCTAGGAGATCTCTTTCAGGTTCAGTTGAATCCTGATTGCCAATGTCATGTATATGATATGCAATTACTTATCCAAATCTGACATTGTATTTATATTTCAATTCTTTTAACTCTTGTTGTCACTGCAAGAGAGTAATTTCTCTTTGATAGCAGTGGATTAAAACATATCTGACTTGTTTTCTATTGTAATATCAACAATTAGAATAGTACACGGTACACAGTAGGTGCTAAGTATTCACTAGATAAATTGTTAAAACTTTCAGCTTTATTTTCCTCCTTGAGTATAAAAAGCATAATCTAATATATAATTTTAATCATAATTATACTGATTATAATTATACTGATTTTAATCATAATCATTTATCTTAAAAATCATTAATTTCTCTATTTTGTTTGAACCTTATGAAATTTATTTTCATATGTCAAAAATGGCCAAATATTAGTAATTACACATGGGTCAGTCAAATATAAACATGCAAAGGAAAGTTGGTTAAAATTTTTGGTACCCTTGATGTAAGCAAATATGCACTTATTTGTCAGGTATTCACAGGAATTAAGTATAAGTGAAAATCAAACAATTTCAAATCTAGTTTTTTAGTTGGTTGCTTGCTTTTGCCTTTAGAGTGTGTGTTTGTGTTAGAGAGAAAGAGAAAAAAAAAGAGGTTTGATTATCTCCATAAATAAGAAAGTTATATATTTAAGTCTTCCAAAGCTTTAAGAAGCTTAAGTAAACTTTAATTCTTAGAATATACAACTTTAAAATAATTAATGAAATGTAAGCACTTGGATGCAAATATTTTCACAGTACACTTCCCACTCTGCACTGTACCTTGGTAATCTATTAACCCTAGCTCTCCTTTTCTGATTAATTGGACCATTTCATGAGGAACCTGAGAAGTCAGACCATACTATGAGCCAGGGATGTCCTCAGGCTCTGCTGAGACTATGAAGAGCTTTTAGCCTTAACTTCTAGCTGAAGTCCAAGCTATTGAGTCTTACATCTCTTTGTTTAAGTGAGTACACAACTGTATGTCTGGGGGAAGAGAGAAATTATGTCTGCTCCCTTCTCTCAGGATATCTCTGTAACTTCCTGATAATCTTTCTGTAGCTATCTGCAGAGCCTGTTTCTTCCCCTGCCCATCTCAGACTTCAAACTGGCTCATAAAACAGAAAAATCAGGTTTAAAAAAGTAAATACATTTTGGAAGTGTTTCTCTACTATATAAACTTTATACCCAGCCATGTGATTATACAGATAAAGAAAATGATGCTCAGAAATGAATTTATTCCCCAAAGATTACTTTACTGCCTACTAACTTCTGGTTAGTACAATTTGGGGGAAAGGACTGGTCCATGCAGTTCTGATTAATTAAACATCATGGATATTTAACTCCTTATTTATAAATCACTTACTAAACAGTGCTTCAAATCTCAGGCTTAGATGTTCATGCAAAACACAGTTATCAGTTTATTTTGGTGCTGATATATGAAAAACTTAATACTTAATATAAAAAATATATTTGACTAATGAGCTATCATAAAATATAAAATATTCACATTTTGGAAATAGAGAACAATGTCCAAACTCTTGTTAAGGAATTTGAGGATGAGCTATGTAAGACAAAATAACCACAACATATTGCACACCAGGTAAACTAAATCTAAACCATGCCTCTTGATGACCACAAATTCAATGAGCCAATGCTTGATCAGGCTCCCTAAAATAATAGAAGCCTAAAGTATAGTATATACAGCCATGCTCACATCATGGTCACATTATATACTTTGTGCCAGATTACTGGGTTCACTTCTAAGAAGTCCATTTTTAAATGGGACATTGAAAAAACATTTAAAGGCAAAAGATAGGATGATAAGAGGTCTGGGAACTATGCTATCAAATGGTTTAATTAAAAAATCTTAAGTAATTAAAGAGAAATGATATTTAAACAGCTGTTCACATGCAACTGGGATTAGTCTTATTTGGTCAGATGTCAGTCTGGGGATTTAGGGAATGTTGTAACAATATGAATTGCCAATAAATAATGGGCTCTAAAAAATAAGTAATGTCCCATCCATAGATGTGTACAAGATGACCTCAGATGAAAATCTATCTGTGAAAGGTTTCCTAGAGAAGGTATCAGAACTGAACTACATGGCAGGAAAGTTTCTTCTAATTTTTACATGCAATCTATAGATTTCTAGAAATCTGTGAAACTTACACTTCTACATATGTTTTAAAAGATCCAAATATGTTAGGTAATCAACAAACCTAAACAAGTAAGATATATGACTACAGCTCCCAAATTATCTATTTATACTAGTACTAATCAGAACTCCCAAGAGACCTGTTGTCTCTTGAATATCTCCTCAAGAATATCGAGAGAGTAAATACAGATCTCTTGGTAAACCTTTGTTTTGAAATGGATGTTACCTAAAGAGCAAAAAATTGGACTCTTGAAAAATTACTGGGTCAGATTAATTCAAATATATTTACCTGGGAAGAGAGAAAATTTGTAACTAATAGTCTTCCACTGGAAATTTGTGTAAAGGGGCACAACTTCTTTGGAGGACATTTGAAAAGCTTTTTTAGAGAATTTACCTCCAAGTCTCTAAGATTCTGACTCTCCTTTGGCCCTCTTCTACAGCAGTGAGAAATCGCTGCTTCAGGAAGCTACTCTTATTGAACATAATGTGTTAGATCACTCAGATGTTCTGAAGAGAGAATGAAGGTAGCAAACCACTGTGGCATATGTATAAAGTATTTTCCATGTGTAGTGTGTCTGGCCAAGAGCAAAGAAACTAGGTGACTGAAGTGACTCTATAACTCTAGTAAGACATGGGTGGCATTTCCATAAATTCCCCACAAAAATACTAATATTGTCATGTGTGTAGAGTGTTTTTAAGTGTTTTGACATTTAATCTAGTTGTCCTTCAAGGTTCAGGACTTTTAAGGACAATTTTTAAAATACATGGTTAGTTTAAATGAAATTATTCTCCCTCATTGGAAAAGACGCTGATGCTGGGAGGGATTGGGGGCAGGAGGAGAAGGGGACAACAGAGGATGAGATGGTTGGATGGCATCACCAACTCAATGGACATGAGTTTCGGTAAACTCCAGGAGTTGGTGATGGACAGGGAGGCCTGGCGTGCTGTGATTCATGGGGTCACAGGGTCGGACACGACTGAGTGACTGAACTGAACTGAACTGATTCTCCCAAAGAGATAATGAGAAAAATGATCTGTAAAAAAATAAATAAGTAAATAAAGTTAACCTTTCTGGGATCGAGGGGAGTGATCTATCATCTGTTTTCCTTTCCCAGTGCTGATTCAGAAATATGCCTTACCAACAAGGAGCTTGATTACCGAATGTGATTAAGCTCTTTTACAAGTCAGACCATCTTATGCTTTTAAAACCATAACCTTCTTAGTGTACAAAAGAAAGATATCACCAATGATGAGGACAAACATCAGTGCCACTTTATATCTGTTATTATCATAACACTGTATAATTTTATTCTATGTAAAGAGAATTGTATTCTTTGTAATGAAGTATAATAATGAACTGCTGTTGCTGCTAAGTCGCTTCAGTCGTGTTCAACTCTGTGTGACCCCATAGACGGCAGCCCACCAGGCTCCCCCGTCCCTGGGATTCTCCAGGCAAGAACACTGGAGTGGGTTGCCATTTCCTTCTCCAATGCATGAAAGTGAAAAGTGAAAGTGAAGTTGCTCAGTTGTGTCTGACTCTTAGCGACCCCATGGACTGCAACCCACCAGGCTCCTCCGTCCATGGGATTTTCCAGGCAAGAGTACTAGAGTGGGGTGCCATTGCCTTCTCCGTAATAATGAACTGAATATATCAAAAGGATGAGAATTTCAAAAAAGTCCTACGAATAACTACTAAACCCACAACCTTGTGCTATAAAGAGCATGCTTCTAAATTTGCAAAGCTTATCATTCATTTGAATTTGGTTCAGCAAAAATACATTCTACCTAATTACACACAGATCATTGGGTTTAGTACTACTGAAGATGCCAGCACCATAGAATCTCTTAGGACAGATTATCCAAAATAAAGATTCTACTCAGCAAAGCCAAAAGAAACAAGCTGAGTGCTAAGTGGAAAGATGTCACAAAGAAGAGACTAGTATTGAAATGTGAGCAAGGAGATTATAGTCGGAGGCCAGGTTAAATGACACAGAGGAAGTGGTAAAGTATGAGATGTGCCCGTGGAATGAAAATAATACCAAGATCTTACAAATGTAAAACTGTGTTTATATACGTTATTCACTAAGTCTTTACAAGTCCAGAAATTTAAAGAAAGCAAATACTTCTGCCTCATTCAGAGACAGAAAAATCACACCGCAATAGTTTCTATGTGTGTTGTTACAGGAAAAACCCCACAAGCCTTGAACTCTGGAGAGGTTTATCACAGCTACATTAGTGAATGATTCAGCTAGAGATGGAAAAAGCGGCTATGACCTGACTGCCAGAAAATTACAAGAATTTGTTGTAGAATTAGTCAGTCAGCACTCATGTGGTCCCAAGGCCCACATCAACTAAAATTTTTGGCCCATTACAAAAGAGAAAACAGACACAGGAGAATAACTAGTGCTTTGGAAAGATGAAAGGAAATTGGTAAAAAGATCAAAGGAACAATGGATTCTAAAGTGGTGGCAAGTGCCCTTCTGATATGGCTGTCCCTGGAGTACAAGCTGAACATTTAAGCAGATGAACCAGAATGAATAAGATGTAGAGGGCATATGAGAAGGACAGAAGGACTCGGGGGAGGAGATAAACAAGAAGTTCATTATGGGGGTGGAAGAGGGAGAAGAGAATGGAAAAGAAGATGGGATAAGATGTAGTGTTCACAGAGAGTATGTTCTGGAAAATATATTCTCATGTAATAATAGAAAATATAATCACAATGATAGGCAGGTCAAACGGGCTAAAACTGAATAGAGACAAATGCCACTAGGTTGTAGTAGGTGAAAACAATGCAATATTAATACCAGGTTAGTCAAGGGTCATCATTTGAGTATTGTCTCCAAATAAAATGGCAAGAGAAAGACAATGAAGAAGACTAAACCAAATTTTAAAGTTATGGAGAGGAGAGCAAAAGAGTAGAGATCAAGGATTATGCTGAGCTTGCTTCCTAGTTCCAAGATTTTTAGGGACTTGATGGAATGTCACCCTGCACTAGAAGGAATTCCAGGGATGCTGTCACATTTGGGGTAATATAAAAAGCAGAAGAAGAAATGTCTGAGAAGTTCAAGTCTCAGGATTAGTGTGTTCCCAACAGGATGAGAAGTGCATACAGCAAAGTAGAGGCAACTGATACATAGCAGATAGGGTGAAGGGATCCTGAGGGCTTACTGCAGGGTAAGAAAACAACAGAACGTTGAAGAAAAAAGTTCCATCCACAAGGGCCAATGCTCAAGGTTTGAGCATTGACATGAGGAGTGGTGAGTTAACTGACAAGAGTTAATGAAGATTTTAGTAGCATCGATCATGTGGGTCAAGTTGGCACCTTTCTTTGGAATCTGAAAAAGCAGAGATTTTCAATAAGAAAGAAGGACCAAAATTCCCAAACTGGAAATTCTTAGTGAGCAAGGCATGTGGTTCCATAAGAAAACGCAATTAAGATAAACTTCACATAAAAATGGAAGGGATTTTGTAAATTTGGATCATTATCACCTTTTCCATACAGTAGGAAACCTTCTCACAGGCAGGTCTGTGGGGAGTTTTGGAATCTCAGAAGGCACCATTAAAAAAAAAAAAAAAAAAAACCCACACAGAATACACATCTTACCACAACTGCAGAAAAGAGAACTTTCCTGAAAAAAGCTCTAACCTAACAACCTAACTAACGCACAGCCTGGCCCCCGCACAGCCTGGCTCACAGAACAAAGGATTGAGCTAATACCAAAGGAGAGCTAGCCTTCTGGGTTCCGAGCCCTCCCCACTCAGAGGCAGAGAGGCAGGCTTGCTAAAGCCAGAGCCAGAAGGCAAGGGGTTGCTACAATCTCAGCCCCAAAGACAGCAGCATCTTCCAGCAAACTGTGAGCAGGCTCCCAGCTGCTAACCATGTCTTCCTGAGAACCTGGATGGTTGACATCCCTAGGAGGGTCTCAGCCTAAGATCAGCTCTCCAGAGACATACTGCACACCTGAGACAGTGCTCTACCTGTATACCCAGGAAACCGAGTGGCTGGGACAAGGGAGGTGATTAAGATGCATGGCACACCTGGGACAATGAACTCACCAAGCACCTGGTCACCTAGCTGCTCAGACCTGGGAAGGGCAAAAAATGCATGCCCAAACCACAGAGACTAAACCAGAACTGTGTCTCCTGTGGAGGTATGGGTCAGCAGTGGACTGCTGCAGGGGCTCTGGGTGCAGCAGACCTGGGTATGGCATAAGCCTTCTTGGAGGAGGTCGCCATTAACCCCACAATAGAACCACCAGAACTTACACAGGACTGGGGGAACAGACTCTTGGAGGGCACAAACAAAACCTCGTGTGCACCAGGACCCAGGAGAAAGGAGAGGTGACCCCACAAGAAACTGACCCTACATGCCTATGAGTGTCCAGGAGTCTCGGGCAGAGGCATGGGTCAGCAGCGGGCTGCTTCAGAGTTGGAGGCACTCAGTGCAGCAGTCCCTGCATGGGACCTTTTGAAAGAGGTCGTCATTATCTTCATTACCTCCACCACAGTTTGGTCTCAGGTCAAACAACAGGGAGGGAACACAGCCCCACCCATCAACAGAAAATTGGATTAAAGATTTACTGAACATGGCCCTGAACATGGAACAACAGACTGGTTCCAAATAGGAAAAAGAGTACGTCAAGGTTGTGTATTGTCACCCTGCTTATATAATTTATATGCAGGGTACATCATCAGAAACAACGGGCTGGAGCAAGGACAAGCTGGAATCAAGATTGCCAGAACAAATATCAATAACCTCAGATATGGAGATGATACCATCCTTATGGCAGAAAGTGAAGAACTAAAGAGCCTCTTGATGAAAGTGAAAGAGGAAAGTGAAAAAGTTGGCTTAAAGCTCGACATTCAGAAAACGAAGATCATGGCATCTGGTCGCATCACTTCCTGGGAAATAGATGGGGAAAGAGTGGAAACAGTGGCTGAGTTTATTTTTCTGGGCTCCAAAATCACTGCAGATGGTGATTGCAGCCATGAAATTAAAAGATGCTTATCCTTGGAAGGAAAGTTATAACCAATCTAGACAGCATATTTAAAAGCAGAGACATTACTTTGTCAACAAAGGTCAGTCTCGTCAAGGCTATGGTTTTTCCAGAGGTCATGTATGGATGTGAGAGTTGGACTGTGAAGAAAGCTGTGTGCCGAAGAATTGATGCTTTTGAACTGTGGTGTTGGAGAAGACTCTTGAGAGTCCCTTGGACTGCAAGGATATCCAACCAGTCCATCCTAAAGGAGATCAGTCCTGAATACGCATTGGAAGGACTGATGCTGAAGCTGAAACTCAAATACTTTGGCCACCTGATGCAAAGGGCTGACTTATTTGAAAAGACCCTGATGCTGGGAAAGATTGAGGGCAGGAAGAGGAGAGGATGACAGAGGATGAGATGGTTGGATGGCATCACTGACTCAATGGACATGGGTTTACTTGGACTCGGGGAGTTGGTGATGGACAGGGAGGCCTGGTGTGCTGCAGTTCATGAGGTCACAAAGAGTCAGATATGACTGAGCGACTGAACTGAACTGAACTGAACATGGCCCAGCCCATCAAAACAAGACCAGTTTCCCCCTCAGTCAGTTTCTCCTATCAGGAAACTTCCATAATCTTCTTATCCCTATCCCTCAGAGGGCAGACAGAATGAAAACCACAATCACAGTAAACTAAGCAAACTGATCACATGGACCACAGCCTTGTCCAGCTCAATGAAACTATGAGCCCTGCCACGTAGGGCCACCCAAGAAGGACAGGTCATGGCAGAGAGTTCTGACAAAATGCGGTCCACTGGAGAAGGAAATGGCAAACCACTTCAGTATTCTTGCCTTGAGAACCACATGAACAGGATGGAAAGGCAAAAAGGTATGACACTGAAAAATGAACTCCCCAGGTCAGTAGGTGCCCAATATGCTACTGGAGAAGAGTGGAGAAATACTTCCAGAAAGAATGAAAAGACAGAGCCAAAGCAAAAACACCACCCAGTTGTGGATGTGACAGATGATGGAAGTAAAGTTCAATGCTGTAAAGGGCAATACTGCATAAGGGCCTGGAACATGAGGTCCATGAATCAAGGTAAATTGGAAGTGGTCAAACAGGAGATGGCAAGAGTGAATATCTGCATTTTAGGAATCAGTGAACTACAATGGATGGAAATGGGCGAATTTAATTCAGTTGACCATTATATCTACTACTGTGGGCAAGAATCCCTTAGAAGAAATAGAGTAGACCTCATAGTCAACAAAACAGTCTAAATTGCAGTTCTTGCATGAAATCTCAAAAATGACAGAATGATCTCTGTTCATTTCCAAGGCAAAGCATTTAGTATTACAGTTTTCCAAGTCTATGTCTCAACCAGTAATGCTAAAGAAGCTGGAATTGAACGGTTCTATGAAACCCTACAAGACCTTCTAGAACTAAAAAAAGATCTCCTCATTATAGGGAACTGGAATGTAAAAGTAGGAAGTTAAGAGCTACCTGGAGTAACAGGCAAATTTGGCCTTGCAGTACAAAACAAAGCAGGTCAAAAGGCTAACAGATTTTGCCATAGAAACACACTGGTCTTAGTAAACACCCTCTTCCAACAACACAAGAGAAGCCTCTACACATGGACATCATCAGATGGTCAATACCAAAATAGATTGATTATATTCTTTGCAGCCAAAGATGGAGAAGCTCTATACAGTCTGCAAAAACAAGACTGGGAGCTGACTGTGGCTCAGATCATGAACTCCATATTGCCAAGTTCAGACTGAAATTGAAGAAAGTAGGGAAAACTACTAGACCATTCAGGTATGACCTAAATCAAATTCCATACGATTATACAGTGGAAGTGACAAATAGATTCAAGGGATTAGATCTGATAGACAGAGTGCCTGAAGAGCTATGGACAGAGGTTCATGACATTGTATAAGAGGCAGTGATCAAGACCATCCCCAAGAAAAAGAAATACAAAAAGTCTAAATGGTTGTCTGAGGAGGCCTTACAAATAGCTGAGAAAAGACAAGCTAAAGGCAAAGAAGAAAAAGCAAGATATACCCATTTGAATGCAGAGTTTGAAAGAATAGCAAGGAGAGATAAAGCCTTCCTCAGTGTCAATACAAAGAAATAGAGGGGAAAAAATAGAATGTGAAAGACTAGAGATCTCTTCAAGAAAATTAGAGATACAAAGGGAAAATTTCATGCAAAGATGGGCTCAATAGAGGACAGAAATGATATGGACCTAACAGAAGCAGAAGATATTAAGAAGAGATAGCAAGAATACACAGAACTATACAAAAAATATCTTCATGACCCAGATAACCATGGTGGTGTGATCACTCACCTAGAGCCAGAAGAACTATACAAAAAAGATCTTCATGACCCAGATAACCATGGTGGTGTGATCACTCACCTAGAGCCAGAAGAACTATACAAAAAAGATCTTCATGACCCAGATAACCACAGTGGTGTGATCACTCACCTAGAGCCAGACATTCTGGATTGTGAAATCAAGTGGGCCTTAGGAAGCATCACTACGAACAAAGCTAGTGGAGGTGATGGAATTCCAGTTGAGCTATTTCAAATCCTAAAAGATGATGCTTTGAAAGTGTTGCACTCAATATGCCAGCAAATTTGGAAAACTCAGCAGTGGCCACAGGACTGGAAAAGGTCAGTTTTCATTCCAATCCCAAAGATAGGCAATGCCAAAGAATGATCGAACTACCACACAATTGCACTCATCTCACATGCTAGCAAAGTAATGCTCTAAATTCTCCAAGCCAGGCTTAAAAGTATAAGAACTGTAAACTTGCATATGCTCAAGCTAGATTTAGAAAAGGCAGAGGAACCAGAGATCCTATTGCCCATATCTGCTGAATCATTGAAAAAGAGAGTTCCAGAAAAACATCTACTTCTGCTTTACTGACTATGTCAAAGCCTTTGACTGTGTGGATCACAACAAAATATGGAAAATTCTTAAAGAGATATGAATATCAGACCACCTGCCCTGCCTCTTGAGAAATCTATATGCAGGTCAAGAAACAACAGTTACAACTGGACATGTAACAACTAACTGGTTCCAAACAGGGAAAGGAGTACATCAAAGCTATATATTGTCACCCTATCTATTTAACTTATATGCATAGTACTTCATGAGAAATGCTGGGCTGGATGAAGCACAAGCTGGAATCAAGATTGTCGGGAGAAATATCAATAACCTCAGATACACAGATGACAACACCCTTATTGCAGAAAGCCAAGAAGAACTAAAGAGCCTCTTGATGAAAGCAAAAGAGAATGAAAAAGTTGGCTTACAACTCAACATTCAGAAAATTAAGATCATGGCATCTAGTCCCATCACTTCATGGCAAATATTTGGGGAAGCAGTGGAAACAGTGAGTGGAGCCTTATTTTCTTGGGCTCCAACATCACTGCAGATGGTGATTGCAGCCATGAAATTAAAAGATGCTTGCTCCTTGGAAGAAAAGTTATGACCAATCTAGACAGCATATTAAAAAGTAGAGACATTACTTTGCCAACAAAGGTCCATCTCGTCAAGGCTATGGTTTTTCCAGTAGTCCTGTATGGATGTGAGAGTTGGGACTATAAAGAAAGCTCAGCACTGAAGAATTGATGCTTTTGAACTGTGGTGTTGGAGAAGACTCTTGAGAGTCCCTTGGACTGCAAGGAGATCCAACCAGTCCATCCTAAAGGAAATCAATCCTGGGTGTTCATTGGAAGGACTGATGTTGAAGCTGAAACCCCAATACTTTGGCCACCTGATGTGAAGAGCTGACTCATTTGAAAAGACCCTGATGCTCAGAAAGACTGAAGGCAGAAGGAGAAGGGGACAACAGAGGATGAGATGGTTGAAGACATCAACAACACGATGGACTTGAGTTTGAGTAGGCTCCGGGAATTGGTGATGGACACGGAAGCCAGGTGTGCTGCAGTCTATGGGGTCACAAAGAGTCAGACATGACTGAGTGACTGAACTGAACTGAACCACCCTTAAAAGAAAATTAAAACCCTAAAGACACCAGAGGCTAGTACAAAACAATGTTTTCTTTTCTAGTTCAGAAACCTTAACACATATTACAAATAACCCATAATATTCTATAATCATAACCTTGGTCAAACTGCCAAGGTTTCATTTGAGATGAAACATTTTTACTCAATTGAATACATTATTTAGTATAAATGTAAAATATTTGTAAAAATTATAAAAGTAATAACTATATGAATAAAACAAGTAAAACTTTCATCTGGAGGACCTTATCTCAGAACATAAAATATGTTCTTCCATGAGATGGAAATAAAGTAATTCAAACATGATATTATACATGTTTCAATGCTATTCTCCCAAATCTCCCCACCCTCTCCCTCTCCCACAGAGTCCATAAGACTGATCTATACATCGGTGTCTCTTTTGCAGTCTTGTACACAGGGTTATTGTTACCAGTCCAGGTTTGATGCACGGTACTGGATGCTTGGGGCTGGTGCACTGGGACGACCCAGAGGGAGGGTAGGAGAGGGAGGAGGGAGGAGGGTTCAGGATGGGGAACGCGGGTATACCTGTGGTGGATTCATTTTGATATTTGGCAAAACTAATACAATATTGTAAAGTTTAAAAATAAAATAAAATTTTAAAAAATGATTAATTTATTAAAAATAATAATAATAAAGTAATTCAAGAATGAATACATTTTCAGCCTGAGATACTAAAAATTGTCATCCTGAGTGATATAAGTTTGACAGAGAAAGACAAATATCATACAAAATCACTTACATGTGTAATGTAAAAAAGAGATACAAATAAACTTACGTACAAAGCAGAATATTACAGATGTGGAAAACAAACTTATGGCTACTAAGGGGTAGTAGGGGAGAGATAAATTGGGGGAGATAAATTGAGACTGACTTATACATACTACTATATATAAATTAGATCAGAAGCACCTACTATATAGCAAATGGAGCTCTACTCAATATTCTGTAATGGCCTATATGGGAAAAGAACATAAAAAAGAGTGGGTATATGTATATGCATAATTGATTTACTTTGTTGTACATCTGAAATGAACACAACCTTGTAAATCAATTACACTCCAATAAAAATTAAAAAAATAAAGGAAAACACAATTTAAAAATATATATAATGAATACATTTTCAGACTGAGATATTCCAAATTATACTTGATAAAGTATAAATCATTCCTGACAGCAATCACATTTCTAGAGCAAGTAATCAAGAAAGAGGGAAAACTATTATCTGTCTTTAGTTTGGAATTTTCCAAGAATATGCACATATTCAAACAATTCATCCTATTAAAATGTCGGGAATAATTTTCATTGACATATAATAAATAATAATCACTTTTAAAGTGGTTGTCAAAAATATTTTCCATGTTTCCAAAATTTACTTGCCCATTTTAGCTTTGTTTTCATCTCAGAAGATAAAGCTGAACACCATTAAATTCCTTTATTAAAACTCAGAAACACATATTCCCTCATTTGTCTTGAGGAATAATCATAATACAACCACATAATTTGCTTTGACAGTTAATATAATCTGCTTTTTTCCATCAATCATTGGATATTTTTAGAACTTTTCTATATGATAGTATTTCTCTATGTAAATTGGAATTCAATTATTTCATTTTTGTGATAGTATTTTCCATATATAGAGACATTTTTCCTCCTTTCATTTTCTGTCAAGTGAGCTGTTTGATTCTTAAACACACACACACACACACACACACACACACACACACACTACTGATGCTATTCACTTTTTCACCCCACAAAGAAAGTTACTGGCTCTTATTCCTTAAGTGCACTCAACTGTGCCTTTTCTTGAAGGCCTATTTCCAACTTTAGATATTAAGACATGGGACTAATAAATCTCAACCTGATCACTCTGTGATGCATCCTATTACATCAAAAAGAGTGATGAAAATGAAACAGTATAATGCAAAATTGAAAGTATTCATGTCCAATTCAATTATAAACATTCAGTTCAGATCAGTTCAGTAGCTCAGTCCGTGTCCAACTCTTTGCAATAAGAAAATAAAACTGGAAAGTATCTTGTGTAGTTTGTTAGTTCATTCGTGACCTGCTAATACCAGGCATGGTAAATATTCTTAATATCAGAAATCTTGGAAAATAGTCAACAGAAAAGGTAAAAAGTATCATTCTCAGGCCAAATCTATCTACTATCTGGTTTTGCAAATAAAGTTTTATTGAAACTCAGCTGTGTCTATTCATTTATGACTTTCACATACAAAGGTAGAATTGAGTACTTGCTACAGAAATTGTATGTCCTAAAAAGTTTAAAATATTCACTATCTGGCCCTTTTCAGAAACAGTCCGCCAACCCTAGTTTTAGGTTCAAAAGAGTTCTCCTTTAATTGTCCTTTCAGCACTCTTTTTGTCTTATACTTCCTTCTAAGTCTAATGGTACTATATAGAAAACATAAGTTTCTGGTATGTCTTTCAAGAAATCTGGCAGTGTGTCAAGCAACTATCAAGCTTCAAGACAGATCGATGGTTAAACCAGGCTCCATGCCATCCTTGTTTGTCATCCAGCAGACCCTGGAATCTTAACCAATGTTGCTTTCCTCTTTAAAATTATCCTCACCCACTCTTACCTCTTGAAGTCACCCTTCTCCCAAGAATTAGAAAAACTCTTCTCTGTTCATCCTTGCCTTGCATCTCCTAAGAGACAAGTATTGCCATCCTTTTACTATAAGAAGTTTCCCAAATCACTTTTGTGCACTCAGTAGTTTCGGCAACAAAATGAGGCCATAGAGACTTCTTAATTCATAAAGCTTTCCCAGGTCTTATACCCAATCAGGCACAATTACTGGTGACCTGTTGTTGTAGGAGTAAATCACTTCCTCAAGTTGGTAACACCATGTGGCACAGGCATTTCCAGTGTTAAAATGAAACAGAAACAAATTGACAAACAAACCAAAATGATCTTGTTCTCTCACTATAAAAACAACCTGGAGACCTTTTAGAAATACAGAAAACTATGGCCACTTATTTTTCTTTTCCCTAATTTTCCAGTATAGAAATAGAATCTGATTCACCAGCCTAAGGAACTGCCAGGGTCAATTCCCTCAAAAGCAGAAATCCTGTAGAGACAGGAGACAGACACTAGACTACACAGAAAGTGTCGCTTGGTGAGAAGCGCTATGTGGGGAGAGTGCTTTTGGAAAGGGCTGAGTTTAGAGGCATATAAAGGTATTAGGCCTGAAAAATAGAAGACAATTGCAAGTCCTGCAGTCTAACACTCTCCCCACTGTGAATCTTTGGTAAAATTGAAAAACCAAACCAAAACACAGAATTTCTTATAGAATCTGGCAAAGAAGATGAATCTTTAGGTCTGAGTCTGATGACCCCTGGGTCTTAAAGTTCTTTGGAGATTTGGGGGTTGGAGGGAGGTTGGGATAGGCAACAGAAGTAACACATTATAAGTCTATGAAAACAGCTTTGAGCTGTTCTAGGCTCTCATACAGAAATATGGGTAAATGTGTCAATATGTCCTATTGCAGAGAAGGGCCCCCATTTGGAATCCGATCATCGATTTCAATTTCTTAAACTGAAAAGAATTAGGAAATAGAGTTGTTAGACAGCCTGCATGGGTTCCAGTTTTATTAAACAGGTAGAAAGATGTACAGCTTTCAGTTCCTCAGTCCAGTTACTTCCAACTGGGCATAATAATCTTCCTCAAATGATTTTCCTTCAAAGTTGACCAGTCTTAGAACTGGCTGATTAACCAGATCGACTGTGCAAGCATTTGTCCTAGGGTTCTTGTGGCTTCAAACCACTGGGTAAAGAAATAGAGATTCGAGTGTCTCAGCAGGATTATTTTAATTACTGATTAACTTAATGCACTGAGCCAAATTGCAACTTTGTTCATTTCTTCATAAAATCTAGTTTTTCCCTCCAGTTTCTGTTGACATCAGTTGACCCCTGTCAAATAAGATTTGCTCCATGCTGTGTCTTGTACATAATTCTGTTGAATTTCTCTGTATCTAATTTCACCTTTATTATTTACTATTGTTTTATAGAGTCTTTTTCAAGGACTTTTCCATTAAAAGGTCATTTTTGTTATTCCATCATTTTTCCTGCAATTGTATATGGATGATTATATATATATATATATATATATATATATATATATATATAAATCCAATGTATTTCTTGGAAGCTGTTTTTTCCACTGGCATTGACTAACATTTGTTCATTCCATAGCATTTTCATAATCTCATTGAAATGTTCATTTTTTCAATAAAAACATTATTGCCATAATTGTAGTTTTTAATCCCAGAGTCTCACTAATTATCATGAACAAAATGAATGATAATTCATTTATCAAGAATCTTTTTTACTCAGGACTCTTCTAAATCTTCAAGAATCTTCTTTACTCAAGACTCCACCTAAAGCAGAATATTGCTTTTCATTACAAATTGCCTTTAACTCAAGGTAACTAGGTATAACCATTTAACCCAAAATTTTGAGCCAAATTCCCATCTTAACATAATCTCATAATAGATATAACTACATAATATAAGTTACATTGCAGAAATTTTTTTCTTCTTTTTGTTATTTAAACTATTGTATGTTATATTTCCATTTTAAAATAAATGCATATTCACCTGTATAATAATTTCAATAAGGAAATTTGAAAAGAAGAGTAATATCTATTACAGTCAGTAGAGCATAATGGGAAAAGCCCAAGTCTTTGGAAATCAGAAAATCATGTATTCAAATGTCTATTTGCATGAATTTAAGTAATATGGCTTTAAAATTTAGTTTCTTGATCTAAAATATGAGATTAAGGATTATTTTTTTATAGGGTTGCTGTGAGGATTAAATGAAATACATATATAATGGAGCCTGTCGACATTAAGTGGCTGCCAGAACTATGGCTTCCTTCTAAGGCTAGAAGTCCCAAGATGTTCCCACTGCATAAAGATGTTACTTTGCTCTATGGGTATCCAGTGAAACCATCACTGCTTTCTAGAACAAAATTAACTGGGTAAGGGATTGGTAGCCAAACTATAAACAAATATAAGTGAGCCCATCTCTGAGATAGGTTCCATGGAGCAATGAACAGTAGTAATAATGCATATGATATAAACATAAGAACCCAATGAGACCCACTTTCAGGAAGTAAACACACTCAGTACAACTGACAAAGTGGTTACCAAGCTCCAGCTGTATGCTGAAAGTAACAAAGCTTAAGATACAATTTTTGTTTAAGATATAAATGGCCTATTTTATATCGCAGGCTTAGATGTTCTGAGACAAAACTGGGACTCAAGGCAAATGAAGCCAGGATGACAGATATGTCAAACCTCATTAGTTCTATCATCAACCTCAAGAGTCACTGTTATTTTCACAAAAATCAATAAAACTACTAAAGTGTATACCTTCTTGTAATCATAGATGTGCCCTCTTTAAGCAATTGAATCTTTTCCCAGGGATTCAATTTCTATCTGTGTGGTGACAACTCTCAAAGTGCCCTTATTTGTGACTTTATTTTAAGGCATAATTTATTCTATCAGTTTACTGAGAAAAACACTAATAACATATAACATGTCACTTTTAAATGTTACTTTATATATATTTACTGGAAAGCAGTGATGTCATATACCTATAAATCACAAATATGGACTCCCTGTAAGAGTGTGCCAGGGACAAAAAAAGATGCTGATCACATGTTTGTGGATGGTGATCTCACAAAGCAGCTGCATTATTTTGGTCTTTCCAGAGGACCCTGTATTGGAAAGATCTATGTTCCATCCAAGAGTTTCTAACAAATATTTATTTATAAGTGCAATAATGGACCTAATCACAGGATATATCAGCCTTTGTAATCTCAAATCTCTCAAATAAAACTTATCTAAAGAATTAAAGCAATTTTATTAATGGCCAGTGTCACTTCAGAACAAATTGTTCTGACCAACTATGTCATTCTGTGAAAAACGAAAACCTTTCAGTTGGCTAAGGTCAATACAACAGCAAATGAGTGCCTTCCCTTGCACTAGCCACATCCCCATCAACCTTGAAAGCTCATTTTGTGTCCCTCTTCTTCCATGATACCTTCCTAATCACTTCAATGCACAAGGGCCAGTAACTTATTAGAATTACAATAATCCTTACTGCCTCTATAACAAATTTGGTACTTAATCAAAGCCAGCTAAACTTTCACATGATGGATAAATGGAGACATGGAAGTGATCAAACAAACCAAGGTCTTACAGCTGCTTGTGTCAAAATCAGAAAACTACTAGAGTTTATGGGGTTTCATGCCAAGTTTTTCCCCACTACTTTATATGTTCTCTGCCCACGGCTCTGAATTTTATTTCCTTTTCAGAATGTTTTTGTCTCTCACAATGAAAACACAAGCTATTTAAAGAAGGATGGAACTTGGGAGGTGAGCTGGAAAGGCAATAAAGGGGAAAGTTTCAGGCACGTTGCTAACTTCTTTACTTCTACTATTTATTCTACTCAATACATTATTCCTATAAACATCTTTCCTTATTTTACAGATAAGAATTTGAGACTTAGAAAGATTATGTTAGTTGGCCAAACCTACTCAGATGGCAAGATGGAGAGTTTAGACACTTTGGGAAAATGGGAAATCATTGGGCTGGGCTTTTCCTTATTCTCTCACATATTAAGAATGTGTACCCATTTATTTATAGCAATCTCACATTCCTAAGAAATGTCCTATGAAATTACAATTTCCTGAAGGCATAATAACAGAAATAACAGAGAAATGGAGTAGGAAAATTTTAATCACAATATTTACTGTATAGCAACAGAGAATATTAAAAGGGGCTTTGAAATCAATAGAAATGGAACAATCTTTTTTTGCCCTTATTGGCATGGGTTTCGGCAGTTGTGAAGTACATCAGATGCTCATCACATTATGTTTCTATTATGCAGCTAGACCATTATCAATAAAAGGAAAAACAACCTATTTGCTAAGACTTCCATTAACTAAATAGGTCTCAAGAAGGAATGCAAAGTGACATTTTTGCTAATGCCTTTCCTTACGTGAGAATGGAATCAAGCTGAAGATTTTTCTGAGAATGGAAATAAGCCAGTGAATGTGGTCTGTTTACTCCCTACCAGCATTAAGAGACAGTAGAGTGATACGTATCTCCTCCAGTCCTATGTAAGTTTGGGAGATTTCTTTGCTAACTATTGGCTACAATAATGACACTGAGTTTATTTTTTAAATTTTGTTCAAAAAATATAATATATATGTTCATATAGGTAGCTAAATCTGAAGTATTTAATTGTATAATTACATGCGATATATAGTACAATTATAAACTATATGAGAAACTATACACTATACAACTATAAACTACAGAGAAACTACTAAACTTTAAAACTACAATAACCCATTTATAATCTCAATTTAGAAAAAACTCGGAATATAATTTTAAATAACCTGGGACTATTTTTACTTTAAATTACTACTGATTTTTACTCCCTGCCAAAGGTCTCTAATTATTAAAGAACAGGAAAAACTAAATCTTAAATCAGGTTATTTAGTTCTAGGAAACGATTATACATGATGAACCAAGAAGAATCTGAAAATCTGCAGAAGATACCAATTCTTCAAATTACATACTCTTCATGTAGACTAGTACTTGCTCCCACATAAAAATCTTGCTCCAGTAAGAGCTAGGATAACATAAATCATAGGCTCTAAATATGGAAGAAACCTAATTATTCACCACACCCCCACTCTATTCAAGCTTTGCCACAGAACTTTTTCTCACAAGGCAAATGCTAAAAGCCTCTGTACATAGCCTTGCAGCTGAAAAAAAAAAGTAACAATGTCACTAAGAGTTCAGTACAGAGAAAAAAAAGCCATCATCATTTCAGCCAAGCTTTCTGTTTGTGAAATGTTCTGACACTCAAAAAATACTGTAGGAATATAAGATATAACAGCCTTCAAAAACACAGCTTGAAAATAATTATCTGATAAAAATGAATAAATATTAATAATTAGAAAAATTTGTTCGTATACATTTAAGTATTATATAAAAACATCAACTTGTTAAATGTTTTACTTCTGAAGAATTCTGCATAGAATCTATTAACAAATCTTATTTGAAAAGAACCAAGCAAGATCATACTTACAAAGAACCTTAAGTTGAATCCTGAAAAGGATAAATAATAAATCCTAACATTAAAAAAATCAAGTGCAACACATTTTAATATTTCTATATGAAAAAAATATTTCTACATGAAATAAGATTGACAATAAACAAATTGGGAGCCAACTCTAATCATCCATGTGAACAAAAATAATGAGTACCTAACTGTGACTAAGCCAGATCCAGGAGGCTCTGAGAATAAAGTCTTCAAGGCTTGGAAAAGGTTTAGCCTTGAGAGTACGGATAGGAAAAAAAATAAAAAGGCAAGTCCAATATTCTGAGTCCGAGTAACTGGAGAATGTCACTGGCATTAATAAGAATAACGGGGATTCTTGGAAGAAGAAAATGAATTTGGCTTGGACACGTGACTTCTGAGGTTCCAGAGGAAATTACAATGGCGTGAAAAGCAGACAGGACTAGAGAGAGAGATTCAGAAACCACGCATGTAAAGGAAATTGTTTGAACCATTGGTACAGAGGCGATGGAAAAGGGAGACAGTAGAAAGAGAGGCCCAGAAGGCCCCAGACGCTGGGGAGAAATGAGCACAAGGAGAAAACTGGGTGAGCAGCTTATTTGGCGTAGGGGTGGCTGGACCAGTGCTACACCCTGATTTAAAACATCTGTTTTCAGCCCTCCTCTGTTGCAAAAATAAATAAATAAAAATCACTTGTGTACCTTCAGAATGAAATTGGAAACTGTCCAGTTCTTGGCACAGTTCAAGCAGGATAGGTAAAGACAAGAATCCCGAAGGGAACGATCCCTGCTCTGAACAGTAGGAAGTATCAGCATCAGACAAAGCCCAGAGTGGTCCTACGGTGCACAACAGCTATTGGGGCGATAAGCACAAGGCATCATTCCTGCTGCTGAGTCACACTATATTTATTCAAAGAGAAAAAGAATAGGAAAGTACATTCATGGATCTGGATGAAAGCACTCAACAATCTGATCTAGAAACTGTTACACAGGAAAAAAAAATGCACTGATGAAAAAGAAGAAACAATTTTAACTCTAAGAGCTGGGACTATGTGATCTATTATTTTCTTTGAAAATGCAAGCTCAGTTTGAACCTAAGTCTCTCTGGACAGAATTTTCTTTTCTCCTCAGATTCCTCCTCAGGAGCTAAAATAGATTTGCCAAGTACTCAGGGTCCTCACAGGGTAGTTGCAGAGAAATAAGCAAAATATTGTTTATGTCCTGTGGTTTCTGTTTTCCCTTCAGTGATCACAATGACCAGCTGGGGAAAGAACTATGCCCTCTGTGGTGATGCCTTCAGACTGACACATTGGACAGACCCTCGAGAAAAAAGGACAGCTCTCCACAAGGATCAAGCATGTGATAAATTGAATAATTGCAGCGAGGTTAGGAAAATCCCCTTCACCTGGGAAAGGCTTTATCTCATTCCAGAAAGTGGCAGGGAAAGAATACATTTTAAATCTCCACATCCAGAAGGTGATGGTCAAACCACTAGGCAAAATTCAACAGAGCTGTAACATTTTACCCAAGGTTCAAAAATGTCTCAGAAAGAAAAATATATAAATGACTCATTTTTTTCTTGTCTCTTCTCATTAAAAAATCAAATTAGTGGTGGGGGGTGGGGGGTGGAGTCTACACGTTAGCTCTTCCATTTACAGAATCAGCCACCTACAAGGTACTTGATGTTTGAACTATCTGTCCGCTGATACCCAAATTCCTTCCAGCTCTAGATTCTATTATTTTGAGTTTGTCTGAGAAAAGGGAAACTTCTCTGAGAATCCAAGTCTAGGGAGGTGCCCAGGGCTATTATAGGATGTCCCCCACAAATGATCCCAGGACATGTATTGTGTGGCAGACTCTCTGAGTTCTTGGAGCTTCTGCTGAAGCCTCTAGAATTCTGTGGCCAGTGGCCTATCTCACCCACTTGAATAAGGAGCAAGCATAGAAAACTAGCTTTGTGCTGTTTGCCTGCCAGTGTCTAAAAGAAACCCCACAGACAGATGTTATTCCATATTTAAGGGTGATCTATAAAACACCTACACACCCCTGTATCAGTGGGCCACAGTAAAATGTGGGGCCACGGAGCTTCTGTGATTGGTCATGCACTGTTTCTTCCAGCGTAGTAAAGAGGGACTTGTAATCTCTAGTCACAATTTTAAGATCTATTCCTGGCCTGCACGACTCATAAAGTGTTCCTTAAGCTTCTCCAGGGAGTAATTTACATAGGCAACTGGTAATCACTAACTGGGTGACTGCAAATACAGGCAATAGAGGATAAATGAATGTAGAGCTTTCTCTTTTAATCACACAGCTCACCTCTAGATTCAGAGCGAAAAAGTTCTCATCCCCAAGGACCCCCTGCTCTGTTGTAGAATTCTAAACAGAAAGCTGTATATCTTGTTCTTCAGCATACCAAAACCAGTTAAAACAGTTAGGGAAAAAAAAAAAAACCTTAGATATGTACTTTCTGATGAAGAGAAAAATGAAGCTAAGTTTCACACACATAGAAACACAGAAGAAACAAAAATATAAATTTCTATTCTCAGGCATAATAAACATTTATTACATCCCTACTGCATGCAAGTCACTGGGCTAAGCACACTTTATACGTTGTCTCTTTTAATCTACATAACCATCCTACAAGGTAGCTGCTAATATTATCCTCATTTTAGAGATGAGGCAGTTGAAGCTAAAGAGGTTAATCAATTTTCTCAGGGTCACACAGCTAGAAAAACAGCAAGCAGGGGCAGTCTTTATTCTTCTAGTCTTTTTAAACCTCAAGAAGTTAAATGATTCAATCTTGTCAGAAGACAAACTGGTTAAGAATTAGAAGCAACATGTACCTCCCAAGAATTTTCTAGATGCCAGGTACTTCACTGGACACTTCACATACTTTTTTCATGTGGCCCATATAACAGCACCCAGAATAGTTATTATTGCCTCCAATTTACAGAAAAGATCACTGGGGATTCTGCCAGCCCCATGATCCATCACAGCCTCTGTCTCAGGTCACCTCACCCTGTAAGCAAAGACTCTCAGCTCTCAACTTGGAGTCCGTTGAGAGTCTGTGCCCCTGGCTCACTGTGTCATACAGGTTTCTCTCTCCTCCTCCACCACATCCTTAAAATAATAGAGTCTGGAAAGCGGGGTGTCTTTTTTTCCCCCTCTGTTTCATATATTCTTCTCTGGCTCATCAAAGACTTAATAGTGGAGAAATTTCTCTCCTCCTTTTGTTGGGAAGAAAAAGATACTTAGAAGATCTCGTCTCAAGAAAATAGCCCAGGTTGTGTGATTATAATTGCGTTCTCTAATCCTACTCTTGAATGACAGAAACTGAATATTCTCATGGTCTTTTCTTAACAAATTCTAATCATCACCCACTCCTATCACCCCAAGCAGATGGATCTCGTCATAGACTAGGATGAGTTTCGTTCCCAAAAAGGCAAAAGAGAAGTGCACAATTATTTTTAAATCTCACCCTCAATACATAGGTACCAATCTCCTCACCAATATTATCAGAATATGGAACTGAAGCTTTTCATCTTTGTATTACTGCATTACATTAGGTGTTGAATTAATGTTTACAGAGTGAATTTTTGTTAAGTGTTATCTGGGCACGAAATGTTGAGACTGACACCACAATACAAATTAGTTTATCAGAACAATTAAAGAAAGGCCCAAGGGATTAGGACACCAGGATATAAACTCTAAGAGAATGAGGACCTTATCTTTCTAGTAAGCACCTAGGACAGGGACAATAGAGCAGGATCCCCATAAACATTAGCTGAATGAATGCTTCATAAAGCAACTCTTCCTAGAGGAAGCAGAAGAGAAAAATCTTAAAATGTTGGAAAAATAGGCCTGATTCAATTATAGGTAAGGAGCCCCAGAAGGAGGCTCTGGGAAAGTGGGGAGAATTATGAGAGTATGGTGTGTCTGGAGACAAGCAGGACAGGATCAAATGAGAAAAATTAAAATTACGTGGACACAAGATTCTTAATTGTGAATGAGAGTTTTAGTTCCTTAACAGTTGCTCAAGATGAACAATTAGCTTCCTGTATGTGGAAAGTAGATGAGAATGGAGATCCTGATTTTGATAAGGAATTGTATTTTGTTGAGAGTATGAACATGGTGCAGTTACAGGGCTCCTAGTACCAGCTGTCCACATTTGAGAAAACATACATGGGATACACGTAATGGGCAGTGCTGGCATGCGCAGGAAGCCTTACGCCCCTCACCCTGATTGAGTGTTGGAAATTGCTCCTCTTTATAAGGAATATTATATCAAGAGCTATCAGGTATCCATTGCAGGCCAAGTAACAAAGCAATGACATGTGTTCTCATTTTTCAAATGGCCAAACTGATGCTACTGACAAGCTCTACCCTGGAAAATAATAACACAAGCTTGTTTAGGTCACATACACAAACACTCCAAGTGCACACACATAAGGCAAAACTCTCCTTATAATAAAAGGAAGTTTATTATCTTTGTCTCCCTTTTTATAGACCTGAGATCTTTTTATGGCTTCTGACCAAGAACTTTTCCAGGTTGCCACTGAGAGGAAAGATGTTAATTATCTACTTAACACTTCCTTTTTAGACTCTCAGTAGTATCCACTCTTCATTTCTCTGCCAAGGTAATTCTTGGTCTATTATCAGAGCTCTGAGGTCCTTATGCCACCATTCTGACTTGAAGCTGTGAACTAACCTGGTCAAGATATAAGGGAAGAAGGACGTGCATACATAGTTAGGATGGGTAACACATCTCTCTTTAAAGTGTTAATGAAATATTCAGGAGTAAGCAGGATATCATTTTACCTGATCTTATATGAATTCTCTCCTTAACCTGCGCTACTGCCATCTTCTTAACATGCTACTCACAAAACCAAGATTCCTGTGGGGCTTAAATTAGAAGTAACAGGCAAATAACTACTTTTAAAGCATTTCAACTAGAAAAGATCTGATTCTGTCCATACGTGTCATTCCCACTAGTTGCTGTTGGGGTCAACAAGATCAGCCTGACTTTTACTGTTCCCAACATGACTTAAAACAAAATGAAAACACACAGAGAAATTAGTATTTTAGATGCAAACTGAGCTTTGAATATATACATTTAATTTTTGGTAAGTAAGAAGTCACCTGATTTTCCACAAGGTTATTCTTGGAATTTCAATGTAGCAAATTTTAATGAGAAACCTAAGAATTTGAGAGGAGAAAGAAGAATCATAAAGTAAATTTGAGAGAATGACTTTGTGATGTGTTGGAAGAACACAAGACTGGGAAGTAGGAGACGCAGTCCAATGCAGACTAACTCCAGTCAGTGACTAACATTCCCATTCCTTATGAGCAGAAATGATGAATGTATTGGAAGTAATGATTTTTACATTACCCTCTATTTTTAAATTCTATGGTTTTATGGATTCTCATTATATTTGCTTTTTTGTAAAAAAAAAAAAAAAAACACTAACACATGGATTTTTATTCCTGCTTGATTCTTTATAAAAGTGGAAGTTTTGCTTGATCATGTTAACAATTTTCTTTTGTAAGTACAAGAAGCTCTTCAATTTCAATGTACTTTCTTGTATCTTATCAAAGTCACCATAAGCCTTTAAAAATCAAGAAATCAATAAAAAGTGATACTATCAGCCTACCAATATTTTAAAAATTATTTTCCAAATGTTAATTTTTTTTGTAGTGACCCAAGCTTTAAGCTTTTTCTTTTGTGTTGACAATCGACTGACAAAAGGCATTCTCAGCTTTGCTCTTCTTATTCAATGCTGTAAAAATAGTGCATCGGAAGTGAAATGCATTTTCCTCACTTCAATATGGAGGGAAACATAAAGCTGCCTGTTAACAAATGAAAACCGTATGAAAGTATTTTCAAGGCGTAACTACCAACAGAGTTAACAACAAGGTAATCACCAGGCTTAAGAGAACCCTTGATTTTTTTTTTAACATTAGTGATTCATATTCAGAAATTATTATTGTGTGTAGTTTTGGTTCACACAAAAGAAAATCACTGACTTTTTAAAAATTATTTATTTTCTTTTTTTAATTTTTATTTATTTATTTATTTGGTTGTGCCAAGTCTTGGTCTCAGCATATGGGAATTTTTAGTTGTGGCATATGAACTCTTTAGTTACAGCATTTGGGACCCAGTTCCCTGACCACGGACTGAAACCTGGCCCCCTCCATTGAGATTTGGGAGTCTTAGCCACTAGACCACCAGGTAAGTCCCAACATTTTTGTTTATAGATGATAAAATACAGACTGAGTATCACTTCCAACAGAAGTACTAATTCCTAATGAGCTAATTAAATAAAACTGAATCATGGCAGAATGTATTGAGTGAAAGATGTCTCTAAAATCACATCCTAGGTAGATAACCCTAAGGCAGGAGTCCTCAACCTCTGGGCCACAGACCAGTACCTCCTGTCAGATCAGCAGCAGCATTAGATTAGAAATAAAGTGCACAGTAAATGGAATGCACTTTAATCATCCCGAAACCATCCCTGCCCACTTCCTCAGTCCTTGGAAAAGTTGTCCTCCATGAAACCAGTCCCTGGAGCTGAAAAGGTTGGGCACCACTGCCCTAAAGGTTAAAAATACTATATATTTGCCTCTACATCCTATTAGATTATCCCAGAAATTGTACAACAGATTAAAGACAATAAATATTTTTTTTAATTACAAACTGTTGGCATTCATTGAATGAATGAATGAACGACAGATGAACTGACTGGCTGATAGACTAAAGACAACCTACTAATAGACTGATCAATTAACTTTAAATGAATCATTTAATTTTACAAAACATTTCAGGTCTATATTTCCTCACAGAATTCAAAGACAGAAAATACTACTGTAACTCAAACCTGGTCATTTATTTGCAATCAGTGTGTAAAAATACTTGGGAGCTCAGGTACATTCTTTTCCAGGGGAAAAAAAAAAATATTGAATAGTGCTGGTTCAAAGTTATTCACTCAGCAAATATTGACAGACTGCCTACTAGGATAAGAGCACTAGGGTATGGAATCATAGATGGAAAGCTTAGAGTCTGCCTACAAGTTTGTTTTCTAGCTACTCAGATAATCATACATAATTATATGTGTTCACATACAAAAAAAGAGCAGACAAATAAGTGACTTCCAAAATAGAGAGTTATTTAGGAGTGCACTGAGATCTCAAAAAGATGAGTGAAGGTGGTATTTCATCTTGAATATGCAGGGATTTCAAAAAAAGCTCAATGAGCAAGAAGAAGAAGGATCAAGAGGCTGACATTCAGTCAGTATGCTTCAGTTTGAATATGGAAGTTGTTAAAATGTTGAGATAATTGCATGCTAGGTGGTAATTGGGAATATTTTCATTTCTCCATTTTTATTTTCTCACGTATAGAATGACACATAATTTTACAAAAATGCATTAAGTATGCTCATGTTGCTTCTTTCATTTTTCCTCATTTCCTTTTTTGTCTGATTCCTCCCTTTGGTCTTCCCATTCACATCCATATTTCCCACATATATCCATGCCTTTTCTTTTCCAGGGATCTATCTCATCAGTAGTTCTTCTCTGGAGTCATATAATCTCATACAGAGCTATACCTAACAAGGCGTGGGCACACATATACACACAGACTCATTCAGAATACTCACACAGACATAACATGCATACACATATTTACACACGTATTTTATATCTATGTTTTTACTTATTGTTTTCTTGTTCAACAATATCTTTTAGAAAATCCTCTAAATCATCTGCTATAGTCCCACTTTGTTTTCTTAATATAGATAAAATGTTACATGGCATGAATATATAATTTATTCAATGATTCTCTTAATAGAAACTTACTGTATTTCCTTTTTTTTTTTTGCTAAAACAAACAACACTTAAATAAAGAACCACTTACTTATGTCTTTGCACATAGTGCTTTTATGTATATGGGATAAGATCTTAGGAGTACTGCTTGTGTGTATATATTTAATTTTAACAGACTGCTTTCCAAAAAGGCTGTAATGCTTCTCATTTCCACCAGCAATGTATGAAAGTACCCTTTCCCCCACAGCCCAGCCAACACTATATGCAAAAGCTCTATTCTATTTCTGCCAGGCTGATGAGTGTGAAGAGATAGATCGCTTATTTTCAAACTGCCTTTCCCTGACTGAGAGTAAACGTGAACATCTTTTCATATGCATATTGGCCAAATGCCCTGAAAAATGAAGAAGTTTAGTTTTTCTTCTTTTTAGGGATACCCCATAGGGCTTTTTAAAGTATACCTAAAAACAAGTTTATCTAGCATACCCATGTGAGTAAAATGGGATTCTCTCTAGATATTCAAAACTAAGCCAGACTGGAAAAGATACTCAGCTGTGCTCCCCAGAGTCATTGAGGAATTCTCTAGTTCCAACCTGAAGTATCTAAGAGCAGCGGTCCCCAATCTTTTTGGCACCTGGGATCAGTTTCGTGGAAAACAAATTTTCCACAGACCAGAGTGGATGGGTGGTTTCAGGGTGATTCAAGCACATTATACATATTGTGCATTTTATTTCTATTACTATTATACCACCTCCACCTCAGATCATCAGGCATTAGATCCCAGAGGCTAGAGACCCCTACTAAGAGGGTTCAACATGGCCAAGGGTTTGTCTTGGGGTTTGTGGACTGAGTAAGGCACAAAGACTTAAGTCCATTGGTGGAGTTAGCTGGGCAGTCAGCACTGCCTTCAGACTTTTTATATTTAGCATGTGCTGTAGTACACAACAGAGAAGGCAATGGCACCCCACTCCAGTACTTTTGCCTAGAAAATCCCATGGACGGAGGAGCCTGGTAGGCTGCAGTCCATGGGGTCTCTAGAGTCGGACACGACTGAGCGACTTCACTTTCACTTTTCACTTTCATGCATTGGAGAAGGAAATGGCAACCCACTCCAGTGTTCTTGCCTGGAGAATCCCAGGGACAGGGGAGCCTGGTGGGCTGCCGCCTATGGGGTCATACAGAGTCAGACACAACTAAAGCAATGCAGCAGCAGCAGCAGCAGCAGTAGTACACAAGCCCATCTGCTCTCTGGCAGGACACATCCCATGTGGTAATAAAACCAAGAGACACTGAGGTACTACGGCAGCATGACGGTTCATATGAATTCCCATAAGAGCCATATGAAAAACAATTCAAGGAAAATACAGAAAGACTCCATTATGAGTTCTAAGAGGTTTTCCTGGTCATGTTCTAATGTTGAAGAATTCAGGGAGAAATATATACCTGACATTAAAATCATGTCCTGTGATTTTCAATGGTAAAGAAATATTTGTGAGCACTATATTGAATTTATATTCAAAAGCACCTCTGTTATTTTTTTCCTTTTGTTTTTTTACTCAGGAGTAAGGGTGGAGTAAATATGGAAGGCTGAGGTTATTTCTTTCCAAGAATATACTCAATGAAATTTTAAATGAAGTGTTTCTCTAAAAAGACTGAAAAAGAAAGGAGGACTTCATCAGGTAGGTCATAAAAGTGCTAAACATGGAGAAGTCAGAGCCATAATGATGCTCCAAATTAGCTTCCCCGAGGAGGGGATTCTGGCCATAACCTTTGTTAAGTGCTGTAATGTGTAGTAAGTAAAATGCATTATTCATGTAATACTTGAACATACTCTGGGAATTTCTGAAGGACTCCAGGAGGAAAATACGGTTTGTCTTTCAGGTGATGAGAAGAATCTGGATCCTGATTTCAAGCAAATAATACAATTCAAGAGCAGCTTGCATTGATTTCATAATCTTTAGACTCTCCCTTCCCTCCCCAGTAAAAGCAGAGGAAATATAATTTAATCAGTTGGGTAAGAGCCTGTGCTGATTATCTGAGCCCTCTCCTGAATTCTCAAAGGTGGGACTGCCATTCCTAATGCAGGATTTGCATTCAGCCTGCCTTTGCTAAGTACACAACTGCTGTTATTTGTGTATGCGAATTATTTCTTCTATAACAAGGCTGGAATTACATTCGGGAATTTAACTCAAATTAAGTATTCATAACAGGAGCAACTTCTTTTAATGTCATATAAAGCACCATTGATACTTAAAACATAGACTGTCACAAAGTATCCTGCCTCTCCCTGCATACCTTAGGTTCTAACCCCATCATTAAATTTTCTGTCAAAATATTTTCTAAGTTATTACCAATGGAATGAAGGGAATTCAGGTGAGAGTCGATGCTTATTTCTTAAAAATTCTGTTTTTTTAAAAAAGAATATTCAGCATATATTTACTCCCTTTTCTTTGGAAACTTGGTGGCACAAAGGGCCCAAGGATGCTTTCAAAAAGAACGAGAATGTATTTAGGACACATTACTTGTATTTGTGTGCTTACATGCTAAGTCGCTTCAGTTGTGTCCAACTTTTTCAGACCCTAGGGACTGTAGCCCACCTCCAGCCGGTTCCTCTGTTCATGGGATTCTTCAGGCAAGAATACTGGTGGATTGCCATGCCCTCTTCCAGGGGATTTCCCCAACCCAGGGATGGAATCCATGTCTCTCATATCTCTTTACCACTAGGCAGGTTCTTTACCACTAGTGCCACCTGGCAAGCCCTACTTGTACTTAAGTGTTACTTACTGAAGTTGGCTACTCAGTAATCAGAAAATATACCCAGGATGATATTAATAACTTCAAATATTACTCAGCAAGGTAGTGGTCTTTAAACTTTCAGAACTCATGCCTGGAGCCTCAGTTTCTTATCTCTAAAATGGAGGTGATGCCTATGGTAAACTAAATTATGACAAAGGAGGCAAGAATATACAATGGAGAAAGGACAGTCTTTTCAATAAGTGGGGCTGGGAGAACTGGACAGTTGCATGTAAAAGAATGAAATTAGAACACTCCCAAAGACCATGTGCATGCGTTCATGCTAAGTCATGTATGACTCTGTGCTACCCTATGGACTGTGGCCTGCCAGGCTCTCCTCTGTCCAGGGGGATTCTCCAGGCAAGAATACTGGCGTGGATTGCCATCTACATGAAAATAAACCCAAGATGGATTAAAGACCTAAATGTAAGGCCAGATACTATAAAACTCTTAGAGGAAAACATAGGCAGAACACTCTCTGACATAAATCAAAGCAAGATCTGTTTTGATTCACTTCCTAGAGTAATGAAAATAAAAACAAAAATAAACAAGTGATACCTAATTAAACTTAAAAGTGTTTGCACAGCAAAGGAAACCATAAACAAAAAGACAACCCACAGAACAGGAGAAAATATTTGGAAATGAAGCAACTGACAAGGAGTTAATCCCCCAAATTTTCAAATTTTTTGAGGCTCAATATGAAAAAAACAAGTCAAAAAATGGGTGGAATATCTAAACAGACATTTCTCCAAAGAATACATACAGATGGCCAAAAAGGACAAGAAAAGATGCTCAACATCACTGATTATTAGAGAAATGCAAATCAAAATACAATGAGGTGTCCACCTCACACCAGTCAGAATGGCCACTATCAAAAAAATCTAAAAAAATAAATGCTGGAGAGGACGTAGAGAAAAGGGAACTTCCTTCTCTGTTGGTGGGAATGTAAATTGGTACAGCCACTATGGAGAAGAGTATAAAGGCTCCTTAAAAATCTTAAAATGGAGCTACCATATTATCTAGCAATCCCATTCCTGGGCATATATCTGGAGAAAACCATAATTCAAAATGATCATGCACCCCAATGTTCACTGCAGCACTATTTACAATAGCCAGGCCATGGAAGCAACCTAAAGGTCCATCAACAGAGGAATGGATAAAGAAGACATGGTACATATGTACAATGGACTCAGCCATAAGAAGAACAAAATAATGCCATTTACCACAACGTTCATGGACACAGAGACTGTCATACTGAGTAAAGTAAGTCAGACAAAGAAGGACAAGTATTGTATCGTATCACTTATATGTGGAATCTAAAAATGTGGTACAAGGGAACTTACCTACAAAACAGAAACAGAGTCATACATACAGAAAACAATCTTACGGTTACCAGGGAGAAAAAGAGGGAAGGATAAATTGGAAGATTGGAATTATATTCACACTATTACATATAAAATAGATAAGTAAAAGGAACCTACTGAATAACAACAAACTCTACTCAATACTCTGCAGTGACCGGTATGGGAAAAAAGTGGATACATGTATATGCACAACTCGTTCACTTAGCTGTACAGCAGAAAATAACACATTGTAAATCTACTCAAATGAAAATTTAAAAAATAAGTACAATAAAATGGGGGTCTTGGACCCGCTGTGAGGCTTAAATGAGATAACATATGAAAAGTACCTCTTCTGTGTCTGACATGTAGCAGACATTAAATAAATAATAACCATCATCATTATTTTTAATTTCACCATTATTATCTTAACAAGGGTCCACACTCTAGAAATTAGAATAACTCATGTTCTTCTATGCATTTTCTCTCCATAAGAAGTAAAGCAGAGCTGGGAAAGGCTGCTTGAGAGTTATTGCAGAAGAGTGATGGTTCTTCATGCTGAAGGAAATAGTCTCATTACAGCATGTGTTGCCTGCTCTAGGTCCAACAGTGGGCTTGGAGAATCCATATCTCGATCACAGAACCGCAAAATTCAACTAAATTCTACCAACATCTACTGAAATGAAAGAATCAGAAGATTTACTGTCAGAAGTCTAAACCAGCTTCAAACTCCTCATTATTTGGACCATTTGGGAAAAGCTATTTAACCTTTCTCAGCGTGTTTCCTCATCTGTAAAAGGAGACTAAGAGTCCCTACTTTTTAGGCTTATGATAGGAATTAAATAAATATGGTGTGTGCAAGTGTACACAAAATGCAAACCATTAAACAAGTGTATTTATTTGTGCAAACTGCAGTGAGACATGTCCCAGGTTCAACCACACTATTCCATGGTCCCTCTAAGTCCAAACCTACCTGTCACACCTGTGTATTGATTCAGAACTTATAAAATGTGTTCATGGTACCTGTATGATCTCTAATTATCTCAGAACTTAAGCCATCCTTCTATGTTACTGGTGAGCCTAAATACCCTCCCCACCACCCCAGCCCCATCGCACAGGCATGTATGAGATTTTGGTAATTTAGTAGAGCCATTAACTAGACAAAGAGTGAAAGAGATATACAGAATAGAATAGGATGTTTATCAGAAAAAGGAAATGGAAGTGAGTCCTGTAAAGTCGGGAGGGTGATGGGAAAAGATCCTATACTACTATAAAGAATAGATCATGTGATAGAACAAAGAAACAGAATGAGTAAAACCAGTTTGCTGCCTAGGCTGAGGAAGAAGAAAAAAGATCAGGCATCAGAGCTGTCCACAGGGAAGGAACGAGTCAGAGTAAGGTAAGTCAGAGGAAAAACAACGTAAGTTGTATGAGAGGATTTCTTCTTTCTAGCTTAGGTAACTAACTGAGACTCCTCTCTGCTCTTAAAGGCTAAAGAAGTCTTATAGACATGAGCACATTATAAATGGCACAGTCAAGATTTTTCAGTAAAGATTTGAAACTTCCTTGGCATGTCAGGGTGACCCTGTTACTGGAGTTCTCAAATGAATAAGAGAAAATGGAAAATAACCTGAGTTTGGGGGCTCATTCTCTTCTAGATTTCATAACTGTTATTTTGCAGATGCTGTTTAGCGTAGCTATTTCTCATTCAATTGATATTGAAAAAAAGCAAGAGAGTTCCAGAAAAACATCTGCTTTATTGACTATGCAAAAGCCTCTGACTGTGTGGATCGCAACAAACTGGAAAATTCTTAAAGAGATGGGAATACCAGGCTACCTTAGCTGCCTCCTGAGAAATCTGTATGCAGGTCAAGAAGCAATAGTTAAAATCAGACATGGAACAACAGACTGGTTCCAAATAGGGAAAGGAGTACATCAAGGCTGTATATTGTCATCCTGCTTATTTGACTTATATGCAGAGTATGTCATGTGAAATGCTGGGTTGGACGAAGCACAAGCTGGAATCAAGATTGCCAGGAGAAATATCAATAACCTCAGATATGCAGATGACACCACCCTTTTGGCAGAAAGTGAATAAGAACTAAACAGCCTCTTGATGAAAGTGAAAGAGGAGAGTGAAAAAGTCAGTTTAAAACTCAACATTCAGAAAACTAAGATCATGGCATCTGGTCCCATCACTTCATGGCAAGTAGATGGGGAAACAATGGAAACAGTGACAGACTTTATTTTGGGGGACTCCAAAATCACTGCAGATAGTGACTGCAGCCATGAAATTAAAGACACTTGCTCCTTGGAAGAAAACCTATGACCAACCTAGACAGCATATTAAAAAGCAAAGATATTACTCTGCCAACAAAGGTCCGTCTAGTCAAAGCTATGGTTTTCCCAGTAGTCATGTATAGATGAGAGTTGGACTATAAAGAAAGCTGAGTGCTGAAGAATTGATGCTTTTGAACTGTGGTGTTGGAGAAGACTCTTGAGAGTCCCTTGGACAGCAAGGAGATCAAACCTGTCAGTCCTAAAGGAAATCAACCCTGAATATTCATTGGAAGGACTGATGCTGAAGCTGAAACTCCAACACTTTGGCCACCTGATGTGAAGAACTGACTCAACAGAAAAGACCCTGATTCTGGGAAAGATTGAAGGTAGGAAGAGAAGGGAACAACAGAGGATGAGATGATTGGATGGCATCACTGACTCAATGGACATGAGTTTAAGCAAGCTCTGGGAGTTGATGATGGACAGGAAAGCCTGGCATGCTGCAGTCTATGGGGTCGCAAAGAGTCAGACACAACTGAGCGACTGAACTGAACTGATATTGAGGACATGGCCATTTCCATTATGAGAATTTGAAGAAAGAGGAACAAACAGTTATTGATGAAAGGGGATTAGCAGAAGGAACAAAGGAATCTCCTCCCCCTCCTTCCCTCATTCCCCTGACCATCATCCTCAAAGAAAGCCCCAACTGACTCCATCATGCCCCTGTGGAAAGACCACAGGGACAGCTGCCTTTCTGGCTAACCCACATGACATGAAACTACAAGAAAGGAAAAGAAACACGACAGACAAGCATTTGCACTGCTTTCAGTCTCAAACTTCCATAGAGTAATATTTTGATTCATGGAAACTTGAATCTACAATTTTACAAACATCAGTGGAAAACCTATCTTTATCCTACCCTCCATATGTAGTCTGGTACCAGTCCCTAACAGGGCTGTTAAACTCTGCACAGACCACTTTATAAAAATAGGCCCTTTTATCTGCTGCCAGAGAGTAACAAAAGAACTCTTGTGTGTCTGTGGAGATTCTAGGGTTATGTTAGAATGGATAATAGAAAGACAAATACTTGCTAAAATATTGTCTGTTAGTCCCAGAATCGCTATAGCAATACCCAAGCCAAGCAGCTGAGAAAAGCCTTAACACGCTATGCAATTCAAATGCAGCCCATCACTGCTGCTATAATTACAGGTGCCTCCCTTCCTCCTCTCAGATCTGTGGATAAAAGCCTAGGGCTGAATTTGTATCTCAGCTGCACAGAAGCTGAAACTAGTAGTCAATAAACACAGAGAACTCTGCATTTGACAGACAGGCTCTTGTAGGACAGAGCTAACCTATTGTTCAACTGTTCTTCCACACTCACATTATCGGGATGACAAAAAGGGAAGGGATGTTTTTGGATGCTCCCCAAATCCAAGGACTTTATTTCATTTAAGCCCCACAAAAATCACATGAGGTGTTATTACTCTTATTTCTATATTTTAAATAAGAAAAATGAGACTCAAAGATTAAGTTATTTCCTTAGGTTACACACCTTTCTAAGTAGTAGAATTGGCCCTGGAATTCCAGTCTTTCCAACCACATTGTCCATGGGAAAAACACATGCCTTTTGCAGATCAGTGTGGAATCAGGTTCCTGTCAATAGTAGGTTATTAGCGATGGGTTTCCCTGGTGACTCAGTGGTAAAGAATCCACCTGCAATGTAGGAGAAGTGGGTTCGATTCATGGGTTGGGAAGGTTCCCTGGAGAAGGAAAAGGCCAACCCCTCCAGGATTCTTGCCTGGAAAATCCCATGGACAGAGGAGCCTGGCAGGCTATAAAGTCCATGGGGTTTCAAGAGTTAGACGTGACTTAGGGACTAAACCACCATCACCACAGCAATGGGCCATTGTTCTTATAACTTGTAAACTCCTCCCAAAGGCTAATACATAACAATTTTTAAATTAGAACTCTGCACCTCCACGCTTTTAGGGGAAGGTGGAATGATCAAGATTTAAAATTCACTGAAGCTGTATCTGTGTGCAGACAGATAAGAATATTGAACTTATGGGCAACCTAAAAGATTAAAAAGAGTACATCAGGGTAACTAGAGAAGCAATATTTGGGAAGACACAGAGAGGCAATGCTTAGAATCTCTAGAATCTCTGCCTTATTAAAATATTTGTGCCAAGGTTATAAAGGTTCTATTAAAGGAAATGGACAGTGTCCACTAGCCATGTGAAAATTCACCTTCTTACACAGTGTAAGCTGTTTTCAGATTTTAGCTGTACTAACATTGAAACCACTTCTTTCTCTCTGAGCAGGCCAAAGGGATCTCCTTTCAGTGCTATAGGCTCCTCTCAAATAGAGAACCCAGGATAATTACTTCCAACGTCCCACTCTGTAGATCATACCATTAATCTATCTCAAAGGCTCCAGCCACACATTTTTATATACCATTTACTAGAAATTTATGAAGCCTTAACATGTCCAGTTTTTAAAAATATGATCTGAAATACATAGAAAAAAAAATAATCGACAATTTAAAAGTATACCCTTTAAAGAAAAACCTGGGTAAACCGAGCAACAAACCCTGAGGAATTACCCATTTCAGAATGTTAATTGCTATGTGGAAGTGACTTTTGAAGTTCAATTTAATTTCCTGAAAACCCCAAACAACTCTATTTCCCTACAGAAAATAATTAAGCATCGGGGATGATAACATGATTAGAAAGTAAAACACCTGGAATTTGCTTAGCGAATCAGAATGCAAAGAGAGGACTGCTGTGAAACTGCGGCTGCTCCTCTCCTGCCCAACCTCATCACCACTGCTGAAGAGCCATTATCATCAGAAGGTGGTGGGGGTGGGGGAGGGAGGCCTGCCACTGTAGAGAAATACTCCACTATTTATTCACCTCTCTAAAGGTCTACTGGGTCCTGGCTGATCATCTGGCCCCGCTTGTTCCTGAAGGGCAGCCCACTGGCCTGAAAAAAGCTCCATAGAACTCTGGGGTAGGGGCGGGGGATCATCCTTGTGAGAGTAAGATGCAGAAGCATTTGATCTAAATGAGCCTGAACCAATTACAGAAATCAATAGTCTGTGTTGCAAAATCAATTAAATGATTGACCAACTGATTGATTATATTAACACTTAGGTTCTTATACAGCAGATACTTCACTAAGCACTATATGTGTGTTATCTCTTTTAATCCCAAGAATGACTTTATAGGTGAATACTATTATCATGCCCATTTTGTAAGGAGCTAAAACTTAGGAAGATTCAACAGCATATTCTAATCACACAACTCAAAAACAGCAGAGCCAGGTTCAAACTAAGATATGCGTAGTTCAAGCCCAAATTCATGACCCTATAATAGAGCTGGTTGATAAATGACAGACATCTATACAGTGGAAACTCAGACACTTAAAAATTGGATACAAAAAATACTTGAAGATAGAAAAATGTTCACAATAAAGTGTTGTGAAAATAAATTAATAAAACATGTACAGTAAAGAGTCAAGGAGATAAATCTCAGAATGACATTTATGGTGAAATAATGGGTGGTCTTTAATCCTTTATATATATAATATATATACATTTCTATTTTCTACAATAACTATGCATCACTTTTATACTCAATCCAAATATTTTCATTTTAAAAGGCGAGCAAATAGAAGCAAAATTACAATAGTGGTTTTAGGTGAATGGCACAATTATGAGAGATCGTTTTCACTTTTCCATATTTTCCCAAATGTACCACAAAGCATTACTCCATAACTATACACACACACACAGTTAAAAATTCTAAAGAGCTGAGCTGCTTTCTAAAATGTATAATTGGACGCCTGTGACAGAGACTATCAGTGGTTCTTCAATGTTCATTCTCCATGTCTTCTACAGGAATAGACCCTGAGATTTTCAACTGGGCACATTTCCTGTAATATGGCTTCAATCCCCAGCCTCCTGTGCACACAGATGTAGCCATGTGCCTAAGTTCCTGTCCATAAGTTATGAGATCAAATGGAGTGTGCAACATCCAGGACGTGTCCATACTGCTTTTGGGAAGGTGCACAAGATGGCTAGACTATGAGAAAGGCCACACCAGATGCCAGATATAGATGCCAGAAGAGACAGCTGGAAGTAACATAGACCCCAGCAGGCTGCAGATGGCATGGCAGATCCACCATGCCATCCCTGACTTGAATGTGAGAGCCAAGAGAATATCTCTCATTTAGTTTTGTCTTTCTAGAAGGTAGGGTGAAGTTTATGTTACTGAATCTACATTCTAACTAATATAGTACTGAAACACTTAATCTACACTAGTTCTCTCTCTCCCTCTCTCTCTCTCTCTATACACACACACACACACACACACAAATGTGTATGTGTAAGTGTCATGCATATATGTGTGAGTATATACATGTGTGTATATGTATATATATATATATGTGTGTGTGTGTGTGTATACATATATATATATATGAAAAACATTAATGGCATCACTATGATTTGAGACAGGAGGCCCAGACCAGCTGAAGACTTCTGATGGAGCAGTGGAGAGAAGGAACACATACAACACAGCTACTCTAATAGCTAAGCTAATATCAAGAATGGAATGTCCAAGTAAATGCCTTGAGTGAGTGAATGAAGTCACTCAGTCATGTCCGACTCTTTTTGACCCCATGGACGGTAGACAACCAGGCTCCTCCATCCATGGGATTCTCCAGGCAAGAAAACTGGAGTGGGTTGCCACTGCCTTCTCGAGGGGATCTTCCCAACCCAGGGATCAAACCCAGGTTTCCCGCATTGCAGGGAGACGCTTTACTCCCTGATCCACCAGGGAAGCCACAGTAAATGCCTTAGTAAATCACAAGTCTTAATGAAAGATGCAAACAACAGGTTTTAGAAATCTTTCCCTGCAGATGTAGTCAGATTCCTCTCTTCATGTTAGATTATGTATTTACATGTTACTGTGTGCATTTGTCACATCGCTTTGCAATTTTCTTTTAGGTGGCTACCTATACCTGTAGAATATGAGATCTACATAGACTTTTTTTTTTTTTTGGACGTGTCCATGGCATGCAGGATCTTAGCTTCCTGATAAGGGACTGAACCAATGCCCTCTGCAGTGCAAGCACAGAGTCTTAACCACTGGACCGCCAAAGAAGTCCTGATGCAGAGACTTTGAACTTCTTAGTGTCCTAAAGCCAATGGCATAAGGTAAGCAGTGAAATGTTTGCTAAATGAATGATTCAAAGAATGAATGAATGAAAAAATAACAAATAGGATTACTGGTTGCTTGTACAAGTACAGAATTAAATATCAAGGTATTTATTACAAATAGGCAATAGATTACATGATATATATTAAAGTACAAACTCTAAATATTAGCAAAAAAAAATCTCCAAGCGTATACATTTTGGTAAGTTATATCAAACTAAATGTGAATTTCTTTGTGTGTGTGTGCTCAGTCATGTCTGAGTCCTTGCAACCCTATGGACTGTAGCCCACCAGGTTCATCTGTCCATGGAATTTCCCAAAGAATACTGGAGTGATTCCCATTTCCTACCTAGAGGATGTTCCCAACTCAGGGATCAAACTTGCATCTCTTGCATCTTCTGCATTGGCAGGTGAGCTCTTTACCACTGTGCCACATGGGAAGTCCCGAATTTCCTAAAGTCAATACAGTGGATTCTTCAAAATTAACAAGGTAAGGAGATAAAATATTGAAACACAGCCTATAGTACAGAGTTTTAAAAATATAGATCTTGCTGCCTATAAGAAAAAAAAAAAAGTATCATTAGGAACCTCCACATAATGTATTTTGTAATAACTATATTTGGGGGAAATTTTCGTATTTTGAAGCTTCAGTTATATCTCGCTTTTCATTATTGTATTATGTCAATAATTGAAGAACTGGATTAGATACCAATGCTGAATAAATATTTGTTGAATATCTGAATCAAAAATAGAAGCAAAATTGAAAGAGTTGATAGGAAGCTTTTGGCTCCCTCCTTACAATTACAGTATAAAGCATTACTTTATTTTCTGATAAGTTTAGCTTTATCTCTTTCTTGAACAATAGCACCAAAAGAGAGAGATTACTTATACTAAATACAGCTTTTTCTTACTAATATGTAGAGAATTTTTTGTATTCAAGTTCAGTGCCCTTATAACATACACAGTACAAGAGAACAATAAACAAATTTCAGCGTTAAAATTCTATCCACACTTCACTTAGAAAATATGGTACTTTGAAATCTTAGCTAAGATTCTATCCTTGTTTATATTCAAAATGCTAATGCAGTTTGGCGACCTGCTAGGCAATAAAAGATGTACAAAATTCAAAGAACTTTGAGCAGTTCACTTCCCTTACCACTTTCTTGTGGCTATAAAGTTTAGTTAAGTCAGAAACCCCTATTTAAAGCCAATAAATGAGTATCCTTGAATAAATATAAATGTATTATTATCTACCATATGCATTTTTTCATATCCTGTGTGTGTATGTATATATATATATATTTATACTCCACAAATGGAAAGATTAAAGACAGAATAATTCTAGACTTATAATTGTATAAATATACATATGAAAACCTATTCTATCTCTGTTTTGTAAATAATTTCATTTATATCATTTTTTTCAGATTCCACATAAGTGATATCATATGACATTTATTTACAAAACAGAAATAGACTCACAGACATAGAAAATAAACTTATAGTTACCAAAGGGAAGCAATGGATAAATTAGAAGTTTTGGTTTAACAAATGCACACTACTGTATATAAAATAAACAAGGACCTATTGTATAACACAGGGAACAATATAATAACTCATAAAGGAAAATAATCTGAAAAATAAAATACATATACAAATGTAAAACTGAATCACTTTGCTGTACACCTGAAACTAACACAGCATTGTAAACCAACTATACTTAAATTTAAAAAAAAATTAGATAACAACAAAAAAATCTGTGAAATTCATACCATATAAAAGGGTTTTTCATTCTTCTTCCAGAGAACTACACACCACCAAATACAAGTTTTTGAAATTACATGTTTCCATTAATTAAAATAATTGACAATATTTAAACATATAGTGACAAACACAGCTAAGTCCAAATAAAAACTTCTGAGGAATACTAAAGTTAACTCAATGAGCTTCCCCAATTCATATCCTAAAATTATCATTAGCATTTAATTATGATGATTTCAATACTTTAAAATCTCTAACCAATTTATAATTGTGCTACTATTAATGGTACCATCAATAAGGTATCTCCTATACATAATTCTGTATAAAGTCTCCCATATTGCAATTTAAATTATTGGAATATACGTAATAAACTTGTGTCTTACCTAATTGGTAATTAATATGAAAAGCTCTTAGTTACCAATAATTTGGACAGATACAAATTTTATCAGTTTTAATACTAAAGAAATGTATATAATTGACAATGTCCACCTGAAACAAATATACAAGCACTCTGGTTTCATTCCAAAAGCAGTGTACAGATTTCAGCTCTTGGCACCATGACCTAGCAATGACACGGACAGTATAGTCACAGCAATGGGAAGGTGGGGTAAGGGTGGATGTAGTTTAGTCCAAGAGATTTCTAATGAACACCATCTAGGCTAGGCTCTATTTTCTGCCCAGATTCTGGGCCATTTCCATGTACTCATTCATGGCAACTAAGTTAGGGTCTTCTTAACTAGAACAGATGCCTGCTACAATGTTTTTCTGATAGATTTTGTGAAAACAAAATTTTAAAAGGATCTGTTAGGGATGACTTTAGTAGGAGGTTGAGGGGGAAAGGTCCCACAACTATTCATCATCTTAGACATTATTTGTAAAACAACACCTGCTTAAGATCCCTTTGGGCTGTGGGGTTGGTTATGTGAATGTGAATATTCTAAATGCTTACGTTTTAAAGGATCAGTCAGCCCATCCGTGGTGTGCTGAGAGCCCAACACTGTGTGTTCTGCAAGGAATGATAAAATATCCAAGCCGCACCCTTATCTACAGAATTCACTCACTGTTTTTCACAGCCTAGTCATGATTATTGATTACCAATCCAGAAAGTTAATGTACCCACCCACTATAAACAGAGGAATTATAAATTTTAAGGTTAAAATCTCTTTAGGATTATCTAGCTCAGTGATTGATTTTCTACCTGCCTGGGAGTTTTATTTTGTGTGTGTGTGTGTTGTTTTTTTAGTGTATCCCTTAAGAGTTTTCTTTAAAAATATATTTTTAAAAGTGAAAGCACAACTATCCAGTTGTGAAACTATGCGGTTGTGAAAAATGAAACATTTTAAATCACAGTATCTCCAGGTTTGGGAATCAAGAGTTTAAATTATTAAATGTTTAAAATTATTATTATTATTATTAAATTATTAAATGTAAAACAAGATTTGGGAATCATTTATCTGATCAAATTTCCTTGCCAATGCTTGAATTTATTGTGCAGAATCCCCATCTAAGATAGACCCTTTGGAGGAGACAAAACGATCCAGATTTTTAAAAGGACAGCTGATGCATGGAACAGCAAGAGGAAGAGAAATGCATCTTAGAGAACAAGCTGAGGATGAGTGATTGAAACATCAGCCCTAGTCTCCAGGCAGGCTCCCTAACAGATCAACACAGAACCCTCAGGGAAAGGTTACAGAATAGAATAGTGCTCAGTCCTTCACCCACCAGAAGCAGGAACTCAACTGAAACTTCACATACTCCAACATCATTTCCACTACCATGCAGATGTGCTTCCAGAAAACACACAAACAAGACTTAAGACATTTTTCAACCTGCATTCAGTCCATTATTCCTTTAGGTTATCATAAAATTTTGAGATTGCCCCTCCTTTATTCCACTCCTGTCAGCTGAGAATCACTGCTCCAAATGGATCAAGTACAGTCACTTGTGTATCTACAAAACATGAATAATAGCTAAAAGTTCTTTATAGGCAGATGGATAGAAGGAAAAAAAAATTAAGTATACATAAAAGCAGGCACAGCTTTTCAGAAAATGTTTTGAAACTTAAACGAGAAAAAATACACAGCTGTGGAAAAGTGAACTAATCTTAAACCACTGGATTTAACATAATTTCTTTGCTTATTACAATATTTTGGCTTTTAAGTGAAAGAAAGTGAAAGTTGCTCAGTCGTGTCTGACTCTTTGGACCCCATGGACTATGCAGTCCATGGAATTCTGTAGACCAGAATGCTGGAGTGGGTAGCCTTTCCCTTCTCCAGGGGATCTTCCCAACCCAGGGATCGAACCCAGGTCTCCCACACTGCAGGTGGATTCTTTACCAGCTGAGCCATTTTTGCTTTTAGTGGTAATTTATTTCCTACTTTTATTGTGGACATTGGATAATGCCAATTAAATGCCTGATATACAAAAATGAAAAAAGAAACTGTGGACTTTCTCTTCTATCTAACTACCAACATAGTAGAAAGTTGGTTCTAAAAGTCAATAAACCTTTTAAACATGTTTATGATCACTTCAGGTGCAATGCAAGGAAGTCTTAGAAAAGACAGACTATCACAAACATTTTATGCACAGTTTAAGAAGTTGAATGAAATGCACATGAGTAATGACAAATTTGACTTTGCTCTACCCATACACAGTAAATGAATGACTACACCCTCAGTCCCCAAAGTCCTTTTCTACCAATAAGCCCAGGGTTCTATGCATCTTTCTGTTAATTCCAATATTATCCTTGGAAGTTAGATGGAAACCAAGTACCCATTCTACAGAAATATAAATCAAGGCCTAGTGAGATTTAATTATTTTTCACTAGATGACAAAGTAAAAAGTAAAATTCATAATTCAAATAGGTCTGGGGTCCTGAGTTCATGTAGAATTAGAAAATATCACTACAATGAACGCATTCTACTAAAATTGCTTTCAATTTTAATTTAATTTTAAATTCTGATAAATAATTTTATATTGTATAAAATGATACAATGATTACACACACACACACACATATATAATTTCAGTAAAGGAAATCTCTTAAAATTAGAAACACTATGAATGCCTTGGAGACAATATACTATATTCCTCAAAGATGCTAATGGTACTTTTAAGGTGGCTTCCAATGCATCTCCCTTAGATTAAGGAAACTTTTCTCTGCTTAATCATTTGATATGGCCATGTGTTTAAAAAAATACCCCTTTATTTCATTTCAGAATTTCACTTAAGAAGTACTCGTGATCCCAGGCAAAGAATTTTTTCAGAACTTCAATGATCAAGGACAAGGGTGGGTTCTTTGCTTTCATTTCAATAACACAGAGAAAAGAGATCCACTTCTTCTTCATAAAATGTAAGCTGCAGACTGAGAAACCACTTGACTGCGTGTTGCAGACCAAGTCAAGCCCATCCTTTCACTTCAATTGCTTTCTAGGGGTAACAAATAGGAGTACAAACCCTGTAACCTAAATATTAAAGCTCTGAAAAAGCAAGGCCTTATCTATCCTGTGACAGGGCCAGTCTATTCCTTGTCCCAAAGCTCACCTTCTTAACTTCTGCCTAAACTATTTTCTTGTTCTGAGTCTTTTGCCAATGATACATTTCCCTCTCTTCTTCCCTATCACACTTTTTTTTTTTCCTTTAACAGGTCTCAGCCAGCATCTTATCCCGCCTTTAAAAATACAAACCTATAGAAATCTCCTTTAAACAACTATTGTATATATTTTCTGTATCACTCAAATGACACTTTAATATGTATATGTCTTTTCTCTTTAATGGGATTACAAAATCTTTGAGGTCAGAATCTGGATCTTAGACTTCTATTGATATTTGCCTGGTACGTCATATGTACTCAATTATTATTTGCTAAATAAATGGTGTGGTGAAAGTTCTGGACAAGGAAGAAGATGACTTCGACTTTGGCAGGTATGGGAGAAGGGGATGGAAGGAGCTACAGAAAGAGATAAAGAAAATGGATAACTCATGGGATACTGTTCTTTGAAACAAAAGGTAGAAGAAACAAAGCAGGCAAAAGTCTTGGGGAAGTGACAGGAACCAGTAACTCCTCCTAAAACTAATACAAAGCAAAGAGAGTCAGAGGCTACCCTAGAAAAATAGCATAATTCACTAAAAAACATTACTTATCCGGCAGTCAGGATATTCACATTTTGATCTAAAATCTGACATTAACTAGCTGTGACCAGAACAAGCGATTTCATTGCCTTTGGCAACTCACGTCTAAACCTTAGATACCAGATCTGATCTCTAAAGACCCCTTTGGCTCAGATATTATACGATTCTATAGTTTTCCTTCATCTTGAGAGAGTTTTCATTTCATTTCTTCTGGACAAAGGGGGGGCCTGAATGTACTAAAAGGTATAATAAACAATACAGAATTATTTGTTGCTAAAAAGATAAGCGGGATATAAAAGACAACATAAAATAAACCAAATGCCTATGGTGACACTGAAGCAGAACTTTTCTTTAACATCTGCTTTGCTTATTTGATCACTTTAGCTGAGCAATATTTCCATTGTAATAGGTCGAGGACTCAAGAGTGAGGCAGAGCTGTAGACAGAAATGGGAATTAGAGACAACACCTTCCAAACACTTGCTTTAGCTCAATGATGGTAAAGTGTCTTGTTGATTTAAAAGGGTGTGAAAAGCATTTAAAGATCCTTTTCACTGGGAGGAGATATGCCAATATAAGAATATCACTGACATCTTATTTAAAACCATCGCATATGCTCAAAGATTTGGACTAATACAAGCAAAACGATTAATTTACAAATCACCGAGATGTCTGGCATTAATCTAAAAATGACTGTGTATCAGATAGTATTTGACTTCCCTCTTTTTTCAGCCTCCCCTTCAAATCAGTGCTAATCACTCAGCACTCCCTTAGGCACCTGGAATTCTCTTTTGTATCGGAGTATCTCTGCCACAGACAGAATCGATTGATCTAATAAACTCATCCTAACTTTACAGTCTAGGGACCATGTGCTCTCCCGTCCAGAATATACTTATCTTAAAACAAGGCCATGGGAGAGGGCAAATGCTAAACCAAAAAGACTGATAGATAGAATTACATGTATCAGTGAGGAAAATATCTGAACCCCACAACCTCCTAGATCCTTTTAGATCTTTACACATAACTCTGCTGTCCAAGTAACCTGTCTCTATTAAAAGAATGTTTAGTTTTAATTAAGAAAATGAAGGGCTCAAATCAATAAATAGGGAAATGCTATATTTGAATGTTGTGGTAAATGGAGAAGAGCCTCAAAGCCCAAATAGAAAATAAAAATGGAAAACGAAAAATCCTGCAGAAAAAATTTAAGGGTCTTCTCTAACCTCCCACTCAGTTTTACCGTATTAGTTTTATCTGATAAGCTAATTGTCACTTTGAAAATACAGCAATATGAAATGTTTGGCTCTAAAGGTGTGAGGCAGAAGACAAATAAGCCAGTAATCCAGGGATGAATGAGTGGGAATGTGGAGTAGGCAGGAGGGTGAAAACTGGTGACTTTGAGGCCACCTCCCATCTAGCTGAGTGCTTTTGATTTGGTCAACTTGGAATTTTTTAAACAATTTTCTAAAAATATGTACAATCTAAATTGGGGGGATTTTTAAGTAAAAACTTGGGTTTCAGGTTTTTCTGGAATAATCAAAGGAACAGGCAACTTTGGGAAGACAATTTCACAAGGCAAGAAGCAGTTGGAAGGGACAATCTCATAAGAGACTGAGGCTTGACTTTCACCATGGTACTGTCACTAAACGTGTTCTCAGTGTAAACCAAAGAACTGTCCTTTTCAGGGGCAGAAGGAACCTGAATGCACTAAAGTATGGTAACCTGAACAAAGAAGTTTCATTAAGAAAAACAAGGGAAGAATTAAAAAGACAGCATAAGACCAAGGTCAAGTATCCAGGACTCCACTGAAACTGCAGAAGAACATTTTTTAAAATTATTTTTGCAGTTTCTCTAGTACAAATAAGTTCTGTTTAAAGAAAAAAAAAAAGTTTAAAGAAAACTCAAATTTGCTTTTTTCAGTTAGTGAAATGAAAGGATTCATCATCACTTACCCTCAACACCCTGGATCCTCTCAAAGAATTTTAAATGTCTTTTACTTTTGAAATAAAAAACACATATAGTTCCATTTATAAAGTGAGCTCTTAAAGGTATTTCCTTATTAAAACTTGGTCCTAAACCTAGGTTCACAGTACATGGTGAAGGTCTGAAGAAAGCTTATTTAACCTACATTAAATCTTGAAAATGCATTAATGAGTCTTTTAAAGGTATAATTTTAACTCCACAATCTTCACCTATAAAGACTATATAGAGCTAATCTGCCTTGCCCTTTCGATTAAACTTGTTAAGGGCGTTCTATTTAGTCAGCACCCAGAATGGGCCATTAAAATTCTTGTTCGGTAAGAGTTGTGTTCAGTGCTCTGTTGTTTTAAATTCCATTAAATCCAAATGGTCTTTATCACCCCATGACCACCCCTGACTTCAATCAGCCAATTTAATTACCTTACAAAATTGTCAGCAGAAGCAGCAAGGAAAAACAGGAAGCCTTATGACGTTATCAGACTGAAATCTTCCTCTTCAGTGTTTAATCTAGACCAGTCAATAAGGATGATGAGCACCTACTTCCTTCCCTTTCAAGGGCTTTTGACCTTACCTTTCATGCTAAGATTTAGGGTTTAAGTTTCATTTCAAGCAATTCTAGTACCTTGAGAACTGGATTACAAATTGAAAACCCATTTAGAAGATAAAGCTTCACCACCCAAATGCAAAACAATCAACAATTCCATTTCAATATTTCAGACCATCCTACAGAGGAAAACCGAGGATCTTTCAGAAACCCCAGGTATTATGGATGCAGTAGATTAATGATTTAATGCAGATTAATGATGTAGTGACGTAAGGATAGTACAGTTCAAAGACAGTAAACTACTTTCTATTCTGATATGTCAAAATGGACATCGATAATTTCCAAGGAATAAACGGAACTGGAGCTAAAATAACACAGTAAAATCCTAAGAACAGAAGGAAAATAAATTTCTCTCACTTGACTTTCTACCACAAAAGAATAAGGCATCTTCTTTATCAGAAATTTTCATAATTAAAAGAAAAGCAGAGATTATGTCATCATTATCATAGGCAACCCTTTATTTAAAGGTGAATAGACTTGAAAAGGCCCTGATAATCAATGATGCATCCCATGCTTGGTCTATATTACGCTCCTCCTTTGTGTGGGAGCATTAACTTCCCTGTGCTGAGTAAATGTTGAAACAGTGTCATTTGAGAATTCAGGGAATGAACACACTGCAATGACACTTAAAAAGCAAAAGGTGGTCTTTCTGGAGAAATGCCTACTGACATACAAACCCCTGCATAAAGACAACCTCACAACGCCAGAAAACGTGTTGAGTTCCACGTGTCTGGGTGGAGAAGGGGTGCTATTTCTAGAGGACGGAAGGATCATTTTTCAAAGTCATTTTCTGAAATGAGTGTGCCTCCGTTGATGGATCACATCAGAGCTATTCTTTGAAGCTTTAAGAATAAGTGGGAACTTATGTCAAAAACAGGTTTTTTTTTTGTTTTTTTTTTTTTTCTTTTCTTTTTAGTGCGGCAGTAGTGTTGGCGATTCTTGGAAAGATTCCCCTCCCCTGCTTTCCAGAGCTCAGCTGAGCAGGTGTTCGGGCTTTATCTGTTTCACTCAGTAGCCGCTGTTACTCCCCCATCCCCGCCTCCCAAGAGCGTTTTCCAGCTTCCAGATGTAAGGCCACTCCTCCCTCCCGCCCACCTCACCTCCCAAAGGAAGAAAAATCTCTTTCAAAGAACTTGTAGAGAGTGGCAGCTTCCAAGCCCAGCCAATTCGCTTACATTCCTCTATGATGTAGTACATCTGCTGCTAATTATTATATCTGGGAGCACATGAACTAGCCACTAAGTAGGGGGGTTTCCATAGGAATCCATTCCGTTCCCTCTCACCCTGTGGGCTTTATAACCTGGGCTGTCCCTGAGCTGGCGGCCTTCACCTTCGGCCTGGGCACAAGGAAGACGCTACGCGTGTGCATGGACGCAGGGCCAGCGCACAGTGTGCCAAGAAGTCCGAGCGCGTCCTGGGAAGACCTCAGCTGGGAAAGCCTTTTAAGAAAGCCGCCCTACTAATACGCCAAAGAGAAAAGCTAGGTCGACATCTGAAGGGAATTAGTGGCCTACCACAAACCAGCTCAGCTCTTCCTAGAGAAGTCTTGGAGAAGCTGCCCACGAGTTTGGGAGAAAGTTTGGGTTCACGTTTTCGTTCTTGGCATTCGAAATGCCATTTCAGATAAGGAATGTGATCAACTCGACCTCAAAGATCCTAAACAAGTGATGGTTTGGGGACTGATTCCTTAAAGAGGATACCAAAGCTCCCTTCCCCCCACACTCCGGACCGGACTGCTAGCCCTGCGCGGAGCCCAATCCCGAGCTGGCTTCTACTCCTCCCCTTGCTTTCCGGGGAGCAGAGGTCGAGCGGACCCGGAAGAGAGGGTGGCGAAAGTAACAAAAGAAACCTTCAAGTACCTCCGAGCCACTGTCATTTCGGGAGAACGAGGCAGTGGGGCCCACGCCCCCGGGGACGGAAGGATGCCGCCTGCGCCCCTCCAACCGCCGGCTGGGCCGGGCCGCAGCTGCGGGGAGACAAAGGTGCCTCGTTTACATCGCCCGCCCCCGCCGCCGGCTGCGGGGCCGAAGCGCACCAGAGAGGGCCCGCGGGGGCGTGGCAGTTCCGCGCATGGAAACGCCGACCCCGGAACGTTAGACCTAACCTGGAGCGGGGAAACTAACCCTCTAACTGTCCAAGCTCCACCGTGTGCACGCGCCCGCTGGGTGGTCGCCCAGGAGAAGGCAGGCGGGGCCAAACCAAGATCTTGGGAGGGGAATCCGCCACGACCCACCCGAGGCGCAACGCCGGCCCGCCCACGGGCGAGGAGCTGACCCTAGGCTGATCCTCAGGTTGCTTCCCCATCGCTCCGGGCTGCCCGAAAGCTTCGGGAAAGCTCCCTGGAGTCGGCGCTCGGGAGACGGTCTCCCAGAGGTGTTTGCAAAGCATCTTCGGAGAAGCAGGCCCGGGTGTGCAGCCCTAGATCAGGCGAGGGGGAGGGGACGCCGGGATACAGGCGCTGGCGCACGCGACTGCAGGAAGTTTTCCTGGGAACCAAAGAGGAGTCATTGTGCCAGAGTGGTGGACGTGCCTCCCGAGAGTGCATTTGTCGGCGCGCGAGCGAGTGTGTTTGTGAGAAAGACAGAGAGCGAGCGAGCGAGAGACTGATCATCCATCCAGAAGATGGGCGGGGGTAGCGAGGGACTTGGCAAGTAACACAGTACCCTAAGCTGCTCCCCTATCCACACCCGTTGGTAGGAGGATGCAGGGTCAAGTCACCGTCATAGTGGGAACGGGGAAAACCGGGAAAGGACTGCTTAAAGCCCACGAAGGTGGTTTTCCACCACCTACGGGAAAGGGGTCTGAGGATGGGGCGGTAGCCGATCTGGGCCCGCGGTTGCCATAGTGCCGCTGCAGAGGCGCCGAGCGGCTGGCAGAGGCCACACCAGGGTCGGAGGGGGAAGGGGCTGGAGGCCACCTTCTCACCCGCGCCCCAGAGGCAGCTGCTCCACTAGCGAGTCCCTTCCCTTCCAAGGCTCCGGGCCAGTGGTGAGCCTCTGGTTCACCTTTTCAGCTGAAGTTGAAAATAACATTTCTCAAGAGTGGCTCATACGCACGCAACCAACCTCCACTTCATTCAGAACATGTTTTTCCCAGAAGAAAATAAAACTCCCGCCATTGCATCAAAATATCTCCATCAGGGAAATGTTCCAGTGGTTATAATGTACACAATCCTTCACCACTCAACTCGAGTCACAAACCAGAGAAAATGGATCTCCGCGTGGAAGATGTTTGAAGTTAATGGAGAAAATAACAGGTTATCTAGAAACTGGTCAGTTGGTTTAAGGTAGCAAGGCACAGGTGTGAAGGTGTTTTCCTACTCCCCTATTTCTTACGGACATTCTTAGTAAGCACTGGTCTAGGAAAATGTATTTTTGTGTGTGTGTCAGCTCTTTTGGAAAGCTGCTACACAGTCTGCTACAGTCGCCAAGATTTTTAATATGAAGATATGAAATGATCAGCGAATGTAACAATCTAATGATTCAGCAAATATTATGCTGCAAGACCAGAGCAGCAATAATTAAATCTTTAGAGTATTGGTGGTCGTTTTCCAGCTCCCAGCTTTCTTCTTTCCCCACCTCTTAGTCCTCAAACACACTAAGACACTCATTCACAAACACAGTTCAGAAGACACCTCAGTATTCCAAATAAGTAGGTTGTACTACTCAAAATATTTGGCAAAACTACCAAACTGTGGCACTTACAATGCTTGAAGCAGAGCAACAGAACACACGTTTCCAATGATACAGGGACCCATTTAATTTCATCCAAAGAAACAAGCATTCCTGTGGACTCTTGTTGCTAAGAGCAACGTGCTTAAGTACCATCTAAAGGCATGCAGAAAGCAGGAAAACTACAACAGTAGGAATCCACTTATTGTCTTTTCTCATTATCAGTCCTGTGGGCTCCAGGTGTGTCTATGTATTGGTGGGGGAGGGAAAGAAGGGTTCCCTTTCTCAGTATGTGAAAGCATTCCTACCCAGGTTCCACAAAGCCCCAGATAGATGATAAATTTTATCCTTATAGAAAAAGCGTATAAGAAACAGACAAGAGAGAAGATGCTGCTGACATAATGGGAAATGCAGGCAATCACTCTTTGATTTAAATTTGAGTGACTTAATGTATCTGCTTTTATCTCAAAGACACATACTCAGGATTATATGGTTTCCTGCACTCTTTGGTCTAAATCCACTTGAAGTGTCAGAGGAGGTGCCCACAGTGGGAGCCTTTACCCTGTTGGCTTTCTCTTCTCTGGCTCTTATCTACTTAAGGAAACTTTTCCTGACTAGTTCTACTGAAACTCCATTGGCCAGTGGAGAGAGGCTGAGTGTTGCCCACGCTTCATTTCCTCCAAGTAAATCTTCTGGCCAACCTTTCCACTGGAGTCTCATGTTTAGATTTTACTTTGAGCCCTGAAGAAACCTGATTCCTTAAGAAAAACAATGGATTCCCCTAATATATAATTGCCATTTTAGCTTTTTCTTTTTTGTTTAAATCATGCTACAAGTGAAATAAAGGTGCAGACTTAGGCTCCCATACACAGATTCCCTCGGCCTTTATCATCACTGTTTATCATGTATTAGTCCGGAAGGCACAGCGAGCAAGATGTGAGAAGACTCACAACTTAAAAACAGACAGAAACCCTTCCTTATGACGCTATTTCACTCAAACAGCAGCCTCCCTGTGTTAAGTACCTTCAACCTTACAACAGTATTTTTTAAAGCTCCGCGTATCCATAAAGGCACCAGGCATTGAGAAAATGGAGAGATTAACCGAAAAGGCTGTCTCTGATGACAAATCAAAAAGATTAGCGCCCTTCACTTGCGGACCTGTCCAGGTCCCACGCGGAAGCGGACAGGCGCCAACTTGCCAAAGAGTTACCAGATATTAAAACTCATCAGCTGGGGCAATCCGAGAGGCGTGTAGCCCCAGTGCTCACGTTCTTGGGGAAGGAACTGCGAGCCAAGCCCGGAGGCTCCCGGGGAGACAAGCGGGAACAGCGGCGGTGGCCGTACCCCCAGCGTCATTACCGACTCTGACACTGGCTACCATAGGGAGGTAACGCAGCGACCACTACCACACACTGACACTCGCCGCATCCTCCCGCGGCTTTTTTTTTTTTTTTTTAATAAAAAGGGGGGAAATAAATGAAATGAAAAGCACAAGTGGGTCCTTTCAAACCTCGGAAAGCCTCGGAGCAGGGAACAGGTCGAAATGCACCGAGCCCACCCGCCTAGCAGAGCCAACACGCCTGTTTACATCCGGCTGCCTCTGAGCCGGCAATGGAGAGGGATGGGGAATCTTACCAAATCTTAATACATGTGTGGTTCCTTGAGAATATCCAATCCACAGTAAACAGAGCAGGAGTTTAATGGTGCGCCTGAAGACTGGATTACTTAGAACCGGGGAAATAATCTTCATGGTGTTTCTGTGTCCACACGCGCAGCACCCACTTCCCCGATCTAGCGTTAGGCTCCCGGTTTGGGTAGGAATGAGGATGCGTCGAGTGGTGGCCGCAGACACGATCACGGCATGGTCACAGAGAGGAAGGAGTCTCCGCTTCCCAAACCCATTAGCAATCGCTGCATGTTCTTCACTCACTGCGCCAAGGAGCAGCCTTCCACTGCAAGGGATGGTGGGACATCCATGTTAGTCGGGGAGCATCCGGGAGAAAGCCAGCACGCACACCCACAATGTCCGGCCGCGCGAGCCTGGGGAAGCAGAGGAGGAGGAAAATCAATAGGAAATCCAGCCTTGGAAACCGCCGAGGCGCCGGGAGCGATCCACGGTCCCAACACAAAAGGCGCTTTGCTCGCAAAGGTTTCGCCAGGCCCTATTCCACTGCACTGCTGCACAGCTTCTGACGTGAAGCCAAGATTAAGTGAGAAAAATTGAGATAGCTGCTTGCCTCTTAAGGCTTCCTGCCAGTGAGCTTCCCAATATCTATTATGCAACCAGTCTGGTCGCCCACCTTGAGTTGCAAGGAGGAAGTTGGATTTATTTACGTGGGGAAAAACAAGTGCTTTTATTTCCAGTAAAAGTCTTTACTAAGATAGTGACTGAGCTATGCAAGTGGACTTCCTACATCAACTGATGAATTTTAATAAATGACAACCTAAGTCAAAGTCACTTTGCCTAGGAGTCGTGAATAAAGAAGTGGTCTAAAACAGAGAAATTTACTGCAAATGTAACTTGTTTTTAGGCTGAACAAGGGTCTTTTTATACTTTTAGAATTTTGCCTAGGCATTAATATAGATTGAAATACTATTGGAGAGGTAAAGATAGTCTTTAAAAACTTGAGTGAGACATTCTTTGATTACTACGCAGTAATAAAAATACATTTCTGCAAGTGGACTTTTAGGGAGGAAATGTTAAAATAAAATGAAGGAATCATATTTCCCCACCCATTTTTTACCTTATCTTAAAATAATTGTGAATATATTAAAATACAATGATATTTGAAAAGGTGCAGCAAACTCCAAAGGCTTCAATAATTTATGCCCAAATTTCCTCTCACTTTGATTTTCTGAATATCTTTTTCTTGAAGACATGAAATACAGAATTGTAGCTTAAGTGGCATTGAGTGTCATGGTTTTGTCTAAAAATGTCTTATTTTTTAGTGTTCTGATCAGAATAATCAGAGTCCCCAGACAGTGACTGTTGTCTTGGCTTTCACAATTTATTCAAGGAAAAAAGTACATAATTATATTTTCTTTTGTATTTTAGCTGTCCTCTATGATGCATATAGGTAAAATATCCAACCATAATAGTTACATTAGTAAGTGAAAATAAATTGGACAGTGATAAATATATTACTATATATTAATATTTTTAAGTGGTAGGAAGCCCAAAAGGCAAATTGCTGAAACTGTATCTTAAAAGTAATATCTTTTTCATAACCAACTAAGAGGACATGTTAACCCTTATGAAAAAGTTATCAGATCATATCATATTTGAAGAATACTTAATTTTTAAATGAGTGATATGAGAAGTATTTCTTCTAGATAGCAAGATTTCTTAAATCTATTTTAAATCTATTTTTCTTAAGATAGTATAAAATGCTGATCTGAAAATAAACCTACATTCTGCAAAGGCATTAGGTGGGCATTGATTTTTTTTTTTTTAATGGAGGCATATCTGCAGTGTCAAAAATAAATATCATGAATGGCTAGTTCTGCAGTGTAGCAGGCAATTCAATCAAATAATCTGACTATTTGAGCACTTTAAAGGGAACACCTTGTGCTAAAACCAAGGGTATCTAGCGACTCCTTCAGTCCATGTTTAAAATATCTCTTGTAAAGCATGTACAGCCTAACATACCCTGTCTTGTATTTGCTGTCTCATTTATTCCATTCTATTTGTCCTTTTTATTTTTGATCCTAGGAGAGATAATAATGATTGCCAGGGCAAAAATAAATATTCTTATTTTTTATGTCAATATAATTGATATCTTCTACCTAAAAATAGTACGTTTTGATGTGGCTAATCAAAATACTGCAGTTTTGCAGTATAGTTAGCATTTAATGGAACTTGCGAGAACAAAATGTACCATAACTCCTTGTTCATATATTCTGTTAACATAATGGCATTTGATATTACAGTTGTAACTTTTCTACTTAAAACTAGCATCCGAAACTATTTAGGTTTTGTGAGATTATTTATTGGGTGTCTAGCTGTACTGAAAGATCAAGCTTCCAGATTCATGAAGTTCTTACATAGTAAATTAGGCAGTAAAAAGTCTATCGCAAAATTTTCTTACCATTAATTGGTCCCCAAAGAACCAGTTTTGCACATATGCTAAATTAGGTTCATTTACATCCATCAGCTAATCTGAAAGATTTCAACACCACAGACAGCAACTCCACCTGTCCAATTGAACTTCTGCAAGACAAGAGACGACCTTTCTTCAGTACCGCGGACAGCGCTCCAGACGTGGGTTTCTTTTGGAGCAGTACAGTGAAAGTAGTACATTGAATGGGTAATGTACCATTGGAAGCGACAGAGTGCGTATTTCCACTATACAGATTCTGGGAGTTTGAATTATTACATTGTTCACATTGTCAAGAAGACTATTTTGTCAACTGTGTTGTGTGTATATTTCAGTGTGACTTAATGGGGATTGCTTAGCATACCCAGGATGTGCCAATAGCCATCCCTTTCCAAAGCATACTACTACAAAAGCCATTCATTTACATTAACTGTGAGTCCCCCCATGAGCACTAAACTACTTGTTTCTCGGTACAGAAAGTTGCCTGAAAGACCACCAAAATTCAGAACACTGAATAATTCTGTCAGTGTTCAGTGGCTAAAGACATTTCTAAAATGTATAATTAGTTATCGCTTTAGAATTTGTCACCTTCAGATTTCCATCCGTTACAGGGTCTAATTGTCATTCTTTCTCATTAAACTTCACTCGCTTCCGGGGCAAAAACAACAACAACAATAAAACCCCTAAAATTACCTCCCCAATATTAGAACAAAATGATTTGATGGTGTAGAAGATGCGGTATGGCAATTCTGAAGTTATTACAAGTTTCTCCACAATACTGATACCATGCATCATAATTTTGGGTCTATATGAAGGATTGATAGAGTCATTATATACTATTTACTGATCATATTTAACTCTTCTTTTAAATTTGTAATTTGCTCCTCAAAAGAAAAAAAAAAAAACCCTAGTGGTGTCAGACAATCATATATATTTAGTAATTCTGAGGTTCATACACCTTATTCCATGGTTTTGATTGCTTTTTCTCTCATTTTAACCATATGGCAACCTTTACTTCCAGAAGCCAAAGCTCTGTAGGTTCCAAGGTCAAAGCAGTGATGACAAACTGCAAATGCACACACATATATACACACACACAGAGCAGCTGTGTCTAAAAGTAAGCCTAAAAAAGAAAAGAAAAAAGAAACCACACAGATAGAAGGCTGACATGAAAGATATCAAGCCCATGATAAATTAGCAAAGAACAAAATGCATTCCATGTTCACCCAGAGCTTGTTCCAATAACAACAATAAAAAGCCATTAGCTTCATCTTTTACTCTATTTTTATATTTACTGACACTAATGACCTCTTATTCTTGGGCACTATTACTTGAGAAGCAATTTTAGTTTTCTATTCTCCCAGTGAAAATGAATCTTATTCTAGTTAGCTGCCACCTGCTGGGGCATGTACAAATGTGTAATAATCCTTACAGCACAAGGTTTTAAAAGACAATGCCTCTACCTTTTGCAAGAAATAGCAAATACATATCCCAAGATAACTTGAATTTCAAAGGTGTTTTTCAAAGGTTCTTTCATGTTGTATCTATATTTCATTTTTCACATGGAATTTTTTCTAAGAATTCCACTTGACTTGTCACTGAAGTCCTGCTGATATGTGACATTTGAAAACCCTCATCTTATAGTAACACCTGACCTATTCTTCCATGCATGTGGCCTGTTGTATTGCAGCTAAGCTAAAATAAACAGCCTGTTCATCCATGGCATTAGAGGTGCCAGAGAATAATGTCAGAGCTGATATCAGTTAAAACCACACTGTTGCATATTTGCACTTCACCCTTCCTATGAGTGCTATGCTATGCAATCCCTTGTGATTCTGAACACATTTCAGCTGTTACACCAACATTCTGCTGCATTGATGATTAATGATATTTAGAGCTTAATTAATTTTTAGATGAGAAAAGAAGTGTATCTTAATTAAGAAATTGAATTGGAATAGATTCACATGACCTGAAACCTTTTTTAAAAAATTTCAGAACTGTGTAATCTTTAATGCGTTTAAATAGAAGAAAACAGGTAAGATTTCTAGCATCATTTATTTGTCTAACACCTTCCCTCTGTGTGTTTCATTTTGTTTGTTTAATAAATTCCTAGGGCCACTGGAAGCTGCTTTGGTTCTTACAGGAATGATTTATATAAAAAGTTACAAGGTAATGAACTTATACAAATCAAGATTGAAATATCAGTGCCTATCTTCAGCAGCTAAACTACAAACTAAGATTCAAATGAATCATGATCTGTTGTGAAATTAAAATAACCATCAATCCATAAGGTAATTTCTGCTGACATGATACTTACAGCATGAAGATGAAGAAATGAGAGAAGATAATCTGTGCGTTACCATCAGGATAGTAGTAGTTAAGTTTTCTAACCTCTCCTAGTCCCTAAATTGGAAATCATTTTCTAAGGTGCCTCAGCTAGGTCCCCTGGTTTAGTAAAGAACTCTTTGAAGGTAAAAATATCAGAGAATGAGAGTCATTAAAAGTTCTTGACGTTTATGATCCACCCTGGTAACACCACTCCCCTCACCCTAATGGGACACTCTCCGAGTTTTTTTCAGAGGCTTTTAGTACTGGCACCGGTTAAAATCAATGTCTGTACTTCCTCAGCACCGAACTAAGGAGCAGGGTTAATAGATGAATGGGCGGATGGAAGGGAGGCTGGGGAGTTGGTCAGACCCGCAGGCGGACACACAGCTTCTTGCCATCTGTCTCTCTTCGCCTCGCGTGAGTCCCAGTAGCTGAGGCCACTTCCTGACACGTCCACTTATTAAATTATTTTATGGGGAGAACGCGAGCGCCTGCAGCCAACCGAGCCAGTTGCATCCTTGACGGGAATTGGCTGAGGCGAGCGGGACAAAGCCACTCGCAGCTAGTCGGTCCAGCGGGTGCCCCGAGAGCACCGGGCTCCACCGCGCCTTCTTCCTCTCCAGGCGGAAAATGCCCCTCGCCCACCCCAGGTCTCTCCTGTCCTCGTGGGAGCAGACGTCTCCGGAGGCAGCCCGGAGCGGAGCCCACCCGAGGGAAGCCCTTACCTTTCGCTGGGGGTGAGGTGGGCGGGGAGGGGGAGGGGTGGTCCTCGGGGAGGAGCAGCCGGAGGAGGTCGGGCGGGAAGTCCCCGGTTCCCGGACAGAGTAGCGCAGCCACGGGCGCCGAGCGCGAGTGACGGCGGCGGCGGAGACGAAGACCTCGGAGCCGCGGCAGCGGCGGAGACAGACACGCCTCCTGGCGGGGGTTCCTCGCCTCTTGCTTTAAAGGCGCCGCGCTCTATTCCCCGCGGTCCCTACACGCTCCGGGCCGCCGCGGCCACCAGGGCGCAGCGCTCGCCCCTGGACCGTAGGAGCTAAGGTGAGAAAATTCTGGGCGCGCACACACACTTGGACATAATGAACTCCCCGGCCTGGACTTCCCCCACCATATACGCCTGCCTACTCAGATGGGGCGACTGGAAACGTGATGCTTGGTTAGGGAGTGATGCAAATCGCCAAGGGATTTGCCTGGCCCTGGGTGGTAGACAACAGGTAGAAGGAGCTCGCGCGCGTTTTGTTCTGGGTGGTGGCTTTTATACCTCTCCGAAACCATAGCAACGGATCTACTCTGCTGCCAGGATTTGGGGAGCAAGCTGGTAGTCTCCAAAGTGGCCCTCTTAGTCCAACTTTTGTCATTTCCCTATGAGAAAAACCTTGACCTGCGCTTCACCCCCACCTCCACCTCAAGTGCACCCTACCAATGGGCTTCCCCCGGGTACCCGTACGGGTACCTGCCGTCACGGCGCCCATCTCCCTGCCTCCATCTCCAAAAACAGAGACAATCCCGAGAGTCAGGGGCTGGGGGCAGAAGAGTCAGCGGACAGTCTCTGAGCCCGTCTGGAGCCTCAGTGGCAGACGCCTACTTTCCTCCCAGATCCCTGACCTCCCAATCCAAATCGCAGAAGGAAGTTGGGCTCGAGATCTGGTGGGCGCCGAACCGTTGGTCTCAGACGCAAAGTCTGGCGAAAAAAGCCAAGGGGAGCCTTCCAGGCCTGGCGGCCGCCGGTCTAAAACCTCCAGTAGACTTCTTAAATAGGCCCGAGTTGGGGAGGGGGTGCCTAAATTTCCGAGACTTCTCGAAGCCCGGCGTCCAGGGACGGGCAGCCGGCGGCGAGCAAACCCGGCTCCCCCTGCTTCTGAGTAGAAACGATTAGCTTCTGCAAACAATCCCCGATTTCCACTCCTCTGGGTCGGAAAAGTCAATATCTATTCAATACCGTCGCTATTTTATCCTCGGCCCTACAATATTAACTAGAGCAGAGACTTCGCAAGTTGCCCCCAGAGAAACTTGGCAAGCAGCCGGGATTCGCTGGGAAGTTTAAGTTGAGGATGAGCGGCAGCAGGCCGGGCGCGCTGAGCCGGGAGACAGTTTTCAAACTGGCTGTGTAAGGAGAGGGCCTGGTGAGAACCCGTGGAGCTGCCCTCATCCCTGGGGACACTCCAGTCTCTGATTCCTAAGCTCCGGAAGTAGAGAGACCCTGCACCCCCAAGGGACTGGCTGTCTGAGCTGGAGACAAGCCTGTGTCCTTTTGTTGCTTCCTTTCTTGCAGTCCTGGTAGAGTTAAGTCCTTGCCTGTCGGCTCCTGACGCGGCCTTGTGTCCCTCCACACCCTGGGGTTAGCGCCTGATTCAGACTAGCCCTGAAGCTCTCAAAAACTTAATCCCGACAAACGCTATCCGGTTCTCAAGCAAAACCACCAGTCTACTCGGTGGGTCACCACTCCAGGCCCTCCTGTTTCCTGCATGCCTATTGCCCACGCCCAGGCAGGGAACCCTCGGGTTTTAAAGAAGTTAAGGAGAGATGAGTTAGTGGCAACGTAGCGTCCAGTTAGTCATTTAAAGATCCCTAGGGTGAAAGGCAGGCTCCCGTAATTAAGTCAACAGCGGCCTTGTTGTACGGAGTAAATAAATAGTCAATGACTCCATTGTGCCTCCTGGAGCGGGCAGCACAGACGCGTGACCGGCTCTGGGCGCCTGGGCTCCAGCTGCTGTGACCTGCAGCCTAATGGGCCCTCGAGGTACAGCCAAGTTCGGGCCAGGCCCAGTAAAATATCCCATTCAATCCCACTGCCTCACAAGAGTAATGAAGACAACTTGTCTACTGGCCAAAGACACTTTCCTTGTCATCACAGGACTGGCCTCCCCACTTCCAGGGGAGGGAGGAGCGAAACACTGGACACAGAGTAGATTCTGCAGCAAATCCCTGGGCGGAAGGATCCAGCCTTGTTTTGTTGTGACTCTGAGAATGCAGAGTAGGGAGTGAGCCTCATCTGACTGTGATAAGCATAGGCTCTGGCATGCAGTAGGTGCTGAATGAAAGAATAATGGATTCCTGGGCTCAGGCTCCCACTTCCACCTTGTTGTCCCCAAGACCACATTGTTTCTGGGGAAGGAGAGGTGGCATCAGACAACGTCCTCTAAGTGCTATGTGTGTTCTTAGAAAGTAGTTGTAAATTTCTTTTCCAACCTGGTCGTGAATTTCTTTTCCAGAGCAAACAGGACACACTCATAAAGACAGAAATAACAGGCACTGGAAAGGGAATGAGGGGCAAGGGGAGAGAGCTGTGAGAAAAGTGAAACAAATCAAAATTATGCAAGTTGTGACAAATTCATTTTCTAAATAAAATGTTATCTGGATTCTAATGAGAAAAGCGGACTCACAGGGGAACTTTAGCCTATACACACCCATTTAAACCTTCAAAATAAATTCTCCAAAACTGTAAAATCTTTTCCATAATCTATGTCAGGATTTATGAAGTTAAACTTTAAGATATCAGATCCCAAGTCTCTCTGAAGAAAGTCATTCCCAGTCATCCTGAAGCCCTGATCTCCCGTCTTTGAGAAGGTAGCTGAGTCCCTCAGCTTGAATTGAATGAAGGAAACGCTTCTCCATCTTCCTTCTCAAAATGCTCTTAGCACATTAGCATGTCTGGGATTTTGACTCCTGAGGACTCAGCAGAGATCACTGAATTTCCAAGCTTACTACCAGGTTTTGTTACTTTGTGTTGATCTGGTTTGTTTGAATTACATATATTCATTCAGTTGGAAGAAACTGTTTGAATAATCTAGTTCAGTGCCTTCATTTTACAAGCAATAATAAACCAAAGTGAGAAAAGAGGAGTGAACAACTGGGATGTGGCAGGACTAAGACTGCCTCCTAATTGTGGCAGGGCAACATCAGCCTGTCTTCTGCCATCCACCTTCAAAACTTAGAATCATATGAAGTTAGGGCTGTAAGGAACTTCAAGGACTTCTACTCCATTTCAGGGTAGCAGATCTTGGTATGCGGAAAAAAATGTACACTTGGGCACGTAGCCTCGAAATCTTGCATGCAATATAAGAGATGCACATAGCACCTGAAGCCCACTGAAGGCTTATGAGTCCCTCAACCCCAGGCTAAGAAGCACCAACCTAGTCCAACAACATAATTTTTCAGATGATGAAATCTAAACAAACATACTTACTCAGAGTCACATTGTGGGTTAAGGATCGTTCTACATCTGGATACCTAGAGTCCAGAGTAAGAGTTCCAAGGGGAACAGTGGAAATGTTTGGGATTTGGAGATGAACACAGCAATGTAGAGATGAGAAGTGATACAGAATCCCTGGAAGCCCCAGGCTTCTTGCAAAGACGCTATAAAAAGGGAGAAAAGGCAAATGGGAGTGAAGCCTAATGATCTCCAAGGCATAGTATGGTGCTAAGGTTGTGGTGAGTGTGTGGGGTTGTTCTGGATGCCTGTTTTAACTTCTGCGTATGAAAGTGTGGGTCAGAGAAGGTCATTATTGCCAGACCTCTGAACTCTCAAGGCTTTTGCCTGCTATTTTTTTCTGGAGAAGATACCCCTTCACCCCCCAGAAAGGAAAAGGTGGAAGAACGATCTAAATACCTCCTCCAATGCACTTTTCCATCTCACTAGGCATGTAAAACATACAACTGATCCTCTTTATTCTGGATGTGACCATATCCAGACTCAACACATCAATGAGACTCCAAGTCACCTGCAATGACTCATTCTTCTACTTCTATAGTCAGTTTATTACTTCATGTGTAAATCTATTTCCGTTTAGCATCTTCTACACATAATGCATTCCAACTTTCTCAGTGTCAAAATTTGCTCACTTAGTCATTTCACTTCTGCCTGGACTACTGAAATAGTACCAAGACCAAAGTATTCCTCAAGTACTCTACTTAGATGACTATAAATCTGTGAGAATTCCAAGGATTCTCATGCACCCTTCCTACCAATTTAAGTTTTAGGTTCTTGAGGTTACTTTGTACTGTCTCCCCTCATCTTCCTCACTATCATTGTCCCCTCACCTCTCCAATCTCTAACTGGCCAAGTCCTTCTTCAACTCCTAGCTAATTTACTTATTTATTAATTATCTTAGCATGTACTTGTATATGTTTTAAGGAAATAAAGACAAAACAATGAGGAAAAATGTAGGCAATATACTTTGCAAGATATTTCTAAAGGCACACAGTCACTTCTATTAGCAAGACCATGACATTCTTGCTCCTTCTTTTGTAGAAAGCACTGTTATAAAAGTTGGAATATATTGGCACACAACTGGCATCTAGTAGAGAGGCTTTGTACTAGAAAATATTTCTTATTAGACTCCCCATCCCACCTGCAACTAAGGAGGGAAGAAACTCTGAAGATCCTTAGGCATACAGACAGGTAGAGAGGGGGTCCCACTCTGGGTGAGACAAGGCACGCAGGGACATGCTTCTTCAAAAAACAGCATCTTAATTGGTCATATCACGAAGGAACTGCCAACACAAATCCTCAGGACTATTCCCCACCTACCATTAATCTCTCCTGTTTCTTGGAAGCTTAATAAAAAGTTTCAGAGGGGAAAAACAGCTATTTATATAAGTCCTGTGCACATATGCGTACATGCTAAGTTGCTTCCGACGTGTCTGACTGTTTGTGACCCTACGGACTACAGCCCACCAGGCTCCTCTGTCCATGGGATTCTCCAGGCAAGAATACTGGAGTGGGTTGCCATACCCTCCTCCCAGGGATTTTCCTGACCCAGGGATCGAACCCACTTCTCTTACCTCTCCTGCGCTGGCAGGAAATTCTCTACCACTAGTGCCACCTGGGAAGCCCATATAAGTCCTACCCTATTCCAAAATGTTTCACATAAAATATCACATATGGACTCTGTAAACAATCTTGTCAAAAGTATAATTACTATTTTAAGGATACTAAAACTAAAATATAGAAAGGTATGTGACTTGCCTATGGACAAACAAATAGCGAAGGCAAGACTGGGATTCACAACATTGTAGTTTATTGTTCTTGCTGGTACAAGAAAAGAGGCAGCCAGAACAAAGCAGTATCTGCCCAGCTCACTCTTATCCTGAGGGTTTCAGATGTTGTTACTAAGCTGTGAGGGGTAAAGCCCAGCAGCTTAGGCTGGGAATATGGAGGGCTGGAGAATACGCAGCAACTCAGATTGAGCAGATCTGCTTCCTCAGCAACCCCCTGAGTGAAGGATTCATCCGGAGCCAGAAACCAGAAGCAGCTGCCTCTCAGAGGGGAAGCCAGCTTAAAAGCAAGCAGAGGGCATTTCTCAGCCTTTGTTAGAGTCCAAGAAAAAAAAAAAACAGAATTTGATCTGATCCCTTAAGAGTGTTCTCAACAGAAACTAAAGGCTATCCTTTGCCAAGAGAGTAGTTCTTGCAATTAGTGAGAACTAAAAATAAAGACACCCCAATCCAGTACTCTTGCCTGGAAAATCCCATGGGTGGAGGAGCCTGGTAGGCTGCAGTCCATGGGGTCCCTAAGGGTTGGACACGACTGAGCGACCTCACTTTCACTTTTCACTTTCATGCATTGGAGAAGGAAATGGCAACCCACTCCAGTGTTCTTGCCTGGAGAATCCCAGGGATGGGGGAGCCTGGTGGGCTGCCGTCTGTGGGGTCACACAGAGTCGGACACGACTGAAGTGACTTAGTAGTAGTAGTAATAGTAGTAGTAGTAGTAGTAATAACCATTTGTCCTTAATGATAATACCTTCCTAGCTGTTCCCTCTATGAAAGAAGCTATACCTTCCAGAGCTTATACTAACTTTCTGACTGTATAGCAGTCCAGCACTCTCCAAGAACTTTGTGTTCTTGGCTTGTTCCAATGCTAGGATACTGTTCACTTGTATGTTGGCTTGTATTCAAGCAAACTTTGTAAACTAGGTTCAGAATGTTGAATAGGGCTTTATATTTAATTTTCATTCTGCAGTGAAACATTCTGATTAATTCAGTTCATCACAAAAGAAGTTGTTAGATACATAATTATTGTCTCCATAACGGGCCCTGTCTAGAGAGGTCATCCAGGCTGTAGAAAGCTGTTGTAGAGGAACTGACCAGGATTCCAATAGATTTTTCCTCTTCTACTTTAAAGTAGTGATGCTAATTAGCAGCTTTTGAATCTCTTATTGCAGGTGAGCCCAGCTTCAAGGGCTAACATTCATTAAGAATATGGACACTGCTGACCTCCTACCTTTCACATTCCTTCCAACCCAAGGGTCACACAGACTGTTGGTTTGAGTTGTTGGGATTGTTTGGACATGCACTGTAGGAGAGAACACAACAGAGGTAATAGAATTCGGTTTTTAGGATCTGTAAACTATATTGTTTTTAGTTCTGTAAATTAAGCTTAAAATGGAAAGAAAATAAATAGCCTAGAGGCTAGAATCAAAATGTAGGTCCAAACTCTGTATACAAATGGAAAGTGTGGAAAACAAACTTATTTTGCAATCTGTTGTACCAACAACTTTTAATATATTAAGATAACTGTCTTGATCTGCTTCCAAATCAGTGTCCCTTTGTAAATATACATGAAATTTGACTACAAAGAGATGAACAGCAATGCATCACTTAACTGTATCAATATTTTATTGATACAGTTGATCATGTAAGAATCAGAAGCAGATTTAGTCTTCTCTGTGGACTGTAGGGACTAAGAGTCTGTTGACCGTATTTCTACTTCACAAACAGAGCTATCCAACCAAGACTTGCTTACAAACTGGAAATGTGCTCAAACACACTGTCCCTGATATTCTGTTTGCTATTCTAGGCTGACAAATTGCTAACTTTCTACAATACTATATATATATATACATACTGTAATTAGGAAAACAGAAGAAGAGACTCTGTGATATGGAAACATTTCTGATGATAGCTGATAATTAAAATTGCTATTTTGGGGGATAAAACAGAAGAAATGTAGTAATTTCTATAATATTTTCCACTATTCACTAATTTTAAATTAAGACATAGATTTCATGTTTATATGTACTTTACTAGGGACTTCAGAGTCAAGGTCCAAGTGTCAGAAACCAGAATTGTTGGAAAATGGTCTCAGCCATAAGGGAAGAGGATCTAGAATTCGCAAATATTTTTCATTTATTTCTCCTCATTCTATACTTATAACAACCATTAAAAAGAGTTACCACTTCCCAGGTGGCTCAGTTCAGTTCAGTTACTCAGTCATGTCTGACTCTCTGTGACCCCCTGGACTGCAGTAGGCCAAGCTTCCCTGTCCATCACCAACTCCTGGAGCTTGCTCAAACTCATGTCCATCAAATTGGTGATGCCATCCAACCATCTCATCCTCTGTCATCCCCTTCTCCTCCCACCTTCAATCTTTCCCAGCATCAGGGTCTTTTCCAATAAGTCAGTTCTTCCATCAGGTGGCCAAAGTTTTGGAGCTTCAGCTTCAGCATCAGTCCTTCCAATGAATATTCAGGACTGATTTCCTTTAGGACTGACTGGTTTGATCTCCTTGCAGTCCAAGGGACTCTCATGATCTGATTCTTACATGATCCCAGGTAGCTCAGTGGTAAAGAATTCTCCTGCCAATGAGGGAGGTGCAGGAGACATGGGTTGGATCCCTGGCTGGGTTGGGAAGATCCCCTGGAGAAGGAAATGGCAACCCACTCAGGTATTCTTGACTGAAAAATCCCATGGTCAGAGGAGCCTGGTGGGCTATAGTCCATGGGGTTGCAAAGAGTCCAACGTGATTGAGCAGGCACAAGAACAATCACAGGATATATTTTCCTCATTTATAGAAACAAGAAGCAAAAGTTTTAGAACAATTGTATGCATAGCAAAAACAACACTGAACTGAGTTCCACCAGCTGAACCTCTATTTAAATATAATGTCTTTGTAAATCAGTTAATTCCTATATGCTTCTGTCTACTTATTTGTAAACTCTGGAGGAGAGATTTATTAATATTTTGAAATCTGTGAGGAGATGAAAAATTTAAAAACCTGATGGTTTCTTGACAGACCCAGGATCACATCATAGTCACTGGTGAAATGAGAGCAGTACCCAGGCCTCCAGAGTTTGACCATTATCCAGATGATGAAATGTTTCTGAAATCAAAAACTGAGCTGCAAAAAAATATAGTTCTTCGTGTTTATCTTTCATTCAAAATCATCAGAAACATTCAGAACTCATAATCTAACTTGAAAACAAATATTTCTGTAAAAAGAGATAAATTTTGTTCATTTAGCAAAAATCACTAAAAACACTAATCTAATAATTTGTGTCTAAAGTTAATGTGTACAGGAAGTGGTACCATAAAATTTTTTATGACTATCACCCTGATTAAACTCATTTAGCATTTGGACCCAAGTAATAAACATTTCTAGAGAAAATCATAGAACTGGGATATATGGGTTGAATAAGTTCAGTTCAGTTCAGTTGCTCAGTCATGTCCGACTCTTTGCAACCCCATGAATCACAGCATGCCAGGCCTCCTTGTCCATCACCAGCTCCCAGATTCACTCAAACTCATGTCCTTTGAGTTCGGTGATTCCATCCAGCCATCTCATCCTCTGTCGTCCCCTTCTCCTCCTGCCCCCAATCCTTCCCAGCATCAGAGTTTTTTCCAATGAGTCAACTCTTTGCATGAGGTGGCCAAAGTATTGGAGTTTCAGCGTTAGCATCAGTCCTTCCAATGAACACCCAGGACTGATCTCCTTCAGAATGGACTGGTTGGATCTCCTTGCAGTCCAAGGGACTCTCAAGAGTCTTCTCCAACACCACAGTTCAAAAGCATCAATTCTTCGGCGCTCAGCTTTCTTCACAGTTCAACTCTCACATCCATACATGACCACTGGAAAAACCCTAGCCTTGACTAGACGGACCTTTGTTGGCAAAGTAATGTCTCTGCTTTTGAATATGCTATCTAGGTTGGTCATAACTTTCCTTCCAAGGAGTAAGCATCTTTTAATTTCATGGCTACAATCACCATCTGCAGTGATTTTAGAGCCCAGAAAAATAAAATCTGACACTATTTCACCTGTTTCCCCATCTATTTGCCATGAAGTGATGGGACCAGATGCCATGATCTTAGTTTTCTGAATATTAAGCTTTAAGCCAACTTTTTCACTCTCCTCTTTCATTTTCAAGAGGCTTTTTAGCTCCTCTTCACTTTCTGGCATAAGGGTGGTGTCATCTGCATTTCTGAGGTCATTGATATTTCTCCCGGCAATCTTGATTCCAGCTTGTGCTTCTTCTAGCCCAGTGTTTCTCATGAGGTACTCTGCATATAAGTTAAATAAGCAGGGTGACAATATACAGCCTGACGTACTCCTTTTCCTATTTGGAACCATTCTGTTGTTCCATGTCCAGTTCTAACTGGGTTAAATAGTATCTCCCTAAAATTCATATTTACCTAGACCTATGTATGTGACCTTATTTAGAAAAAGTCTTTGTATATGCAATTAAGTTGAGATTTACTGAAGAAGTCTTATTATCCCACAAGTATTTTGAAAAATATAAATAATTTAATTGTAAAAATTATAATTTCTAACATCTAAAGCACCACATTATATAGTATACTATGGATCACATATTTTTTGTGTCCATGCATAATTACTAGCTAAAATATTACAAAATTATTCCCCAGACTTATAAACTTTAAAACTGATTTTTTTCTTCTGAGATAGAATTTAATAATCAGATACAAGGAATGATCACTGCAGATGGTCAAGTTTCATAAGTAAGCCTCTGTTTTGCTAGTAACTGGACAATTCTAGAAGATAGTGATTCCATCTGACTGTGCTCAGAAGAGCCAGGGCTTTTAATGCATACATCAGCAGTGCATCGACCCCTTTGCTGTCACTTAAACAAAATTATTGGAACAGCTCTTACATTCTAATTATTTCTCCTTTTCCCCAAGATTACTCATTTATCACTGTGTAACCCTGGCAGGAGTTCCATATTCAAGTTTCCCCTATAAAATCTGATGGCAAACTTACAGTATTACTTTTTTTTGTCCTTGTACTGGTTTTTAGATTGAAGAAGGTTTAAAAAAATTTTTTTTGTTGTTAAATATTGCTTTGGCCAAAAAGTTCATTCACTTTTTTCCATTCCATCTTATGGGAAAATCCAAACTTTTTGCCCAACCCACTATATGTTATATGGAGACACTCCAATAGGTGTTTTGCATATTTATCTCACTAACTCTTCCTAAAGCAATCCTGCAAAGAAGTTATAGCGACTGGCATTGAAGGGTATTCAGTTCCTCAGTCTACTCATGTTTGTTGAGCATGGTTTTGCTTACTTTTGAAGTTCAGACTCTTTCACTCTACTCCCTAGGAGTGACTTTAATAAGAAAGAAATACCATTTTGAAAATGAAAGGTACTAGGTCAAAAGGAGGCCTTCTCCTGGCCAAGTGTATATTTTGATAATATGCTTGGTTTCACATCAGTACCATCAGTGCATCTTCAAAATAGTGTTGCCCTATTTTCTATAAAAGTAGTTTTTTTTTTCCAGAAGGACAACTCTGAAACATTTTGAAACTAAACTAATTTTCAAGGCTTTATCTCACATATTGTTGAAATGTCTTATTTATATGTCAGTTTTCTTACAGTGTTTCATGCAGAAAACAAATAAAACAATTGCTGATTCTTGTATTTTCCTGGTTGACATAGCTTTTAAACAGAAAAGAATCCTAACTTTCAACTCCACTGACCCTATGAAAACTCTTCAAGTTCAAAACTTGATTTTAAGTTTGACACTTTCTATTGCCTGCAATAGAATAGGTGAGGGAAATCTAAGATTAAACTGTCAAGTGTGGAAAAGAAAGATATCATTGATAGAAAAAGGAGATGTGTACCCTCAATTCACTTCTCTGCAAAATGAGATATTCTTAAAGATTGATGAGCATTGAAGAAAAAAAAAACTAAGACTGTGGTGAAAGTCCTCCTGTATATTTAACATGTTGATTAATTTATATGCCTCTAGCTATTCCTTCAGAGAAGGTGATAGCACCCCACTCCAGTACCCTTGCCTGGAAAATCCCAGGGATGGAGAAGCCTGGTGGGCTGCAGTCCATGGGATCGCAAAGAGTCAGACATGACTGAGCGACTTCACTTTCACTTTTCACTTTCATGCATTAGAGAAGGAAATGGCAACCCACTCTAGTGTTCTTGCCTGGAGAATCCCAGGGACGGGGGAGCCTGGCGGGCTGCCGTCTATGGGGTCGCACAGAGTCGGACACGACTGGAGCGACTTAGCAACAGCAATTCCTTAATGTAGAATTGGAACACATGATCTCAATATAAAACAAAATAACTGAAATCTGAAACTTTCCAGAAAAAAATAAAGCTATATTTACAGAAGAATGCATAGTGTTTCCTAATTAAAAAAAAAAAAAGAAAGGGATATTTCATAGTATGGGTGCTTGTTACAAGCACATAACAAATTTCTGCATCTACTTCTCAACCTTCTCTGTCTCTCTTAAGAGTACACAGACATACAGTGATTTTTCTGTTTGTCAAAGAAAGTACTACAATTTCTAAAGCTGCCCATTGAGTGGTTCTGAACCATAGCCAAAAGCTATTTCAAAATGAGGACAGATTTCTTTTCTCCCTGGGGACAGACAGCATGCTGCTTCCTCAGCCCTGCATTCGAAGCCTTTTCTCCCCCAGATCTTGTTTAATTCTAGGTGTAAAAAGACATTTCTTCCACTATTAAAATGCTGAGCGCAATCAAGTTGGGAGTATGTCCATTTTTCATTCATTTCATGTTAAATTAAATCATCTGTAGTTCTATAACAATGAATTCAGCCATACACTTAAAGAGAAAAAAAAAAAAAAGATTTCAACTACTCCTTTGGAAAAGAAACAACTACCAAACTGTTCTCAGATATGGGTCAAGAACAGATTATTGTGAGTATACTCAAGTGTAATTATGACATACATTCATAAAATCCTGGCACTGTCTCCACTTTCATCAAAGAGGGAGCAAAGAGGTTGCTTTAGACATCAGTGGTTAAAGCCATCTCCTTTACCTGACCCGTCACTGTGCTTTCTTAAGTCCGCCTTCCCCCTCCATCGTATTTCCATCTGTTAAACAATATATTTTGTTACCATTGCAGTATTTCCCCAATATAGCGCCTTTTCATATATCCATAGAGCTTAAACAACCTGCAGATGAATTCTCACAACATTCCTTCAGACTTCCCATGTGGATTCAAACACAATATGCAATTATGTCATTTATATCAGTACAGGGAAACTAAGAAAAAGTTAATGTTCCAGTGCTTTTAACGGAGTTCTTTCTGCATCACACCATTTTATTTCTCTGTGAGGAAAAAAAGAGTACAATTACAGATGGTGATAAAAGAACTGAACCAAATAGGCCCGGATCATGTTAATGATATTGAGTCAAGCCTTGGCTCTCAGAAATATCCCTGATTTGCTACATGAAGCTACCAGCTTTCTTCCTCACTGTTTGGACTTTCTCCTGTTTAACTTCCAGGATGGGAGGGGGAGAGAGAGAAGGGAAAGTAATACATTTTGCATGTAAATCATTTGTTTTATAAAGAGAAACAGTGTTAATTTGTAAGTTTTAAAAATTTCTAACAATCCCATTTTGAAAAGAAAATAAGAAAAACATATTTTAATAACTTACCTTACCTAATATATTAGTTTTTTGGTGTACACATACGTGTGTGTGTTTATGAATTTTTTTTATTAGAGTCACATGCCATTGCATATTTCTCTCCCCAGGGTCAAGATTCCAGTTTGCTACTTAGAAGAGGCTTGAGTTTTGCCAAGGGCAAATACATAAATATTTCTATAGCATTACTGCTATTCCCTGCCTGTCAACTGCCAAGGGCTCTGGCAAAGATAAGACTTCACACAAGGGAAGGCCAACCAAACTGGTGGGTTTAGCAGAAGCCAGGGACCTACCCAAGGACAGCTGTCAACGAGATACCAAGCTATACAGTAGAAAGGAACATGGATCTAAGATGGGAGACAAATGAGTAAAAAGAAGAAGGCTGACAGAACTCAAGTTCTGAGGACCAAGATCTTAGTAGCAGAGATGGAGACTCTGGCACTTCAAGAGAGAACACCTGGGGCTATATCTAGGCATAAAGAGACTCACAGTCAAAAGGAGGAATCCAGACAATTATAGAGGGTACCCTCTTCAGCAGAAAAAAAAGAATTATGAAAAGACGTGGAGGAGTGGTGATGCTTTTGAAATGTGTATAAATATCAAATCACAATAATGTGTCCCAGGAATGAACAGAATGCTGTAGGTGCATTATATTTCAGAAACAAACTTGTAGAAAATGAGAGTAGATTTGTGAGGCAGGGGGGAAAGGGAAGAGGAACTGGATGAAGGTAGTCAAAAGGTCCAAACTTCCAGTTATAAGATAAATAAATACTAAGGATGTAATGTACAACATGATAAATATAATTAACACTACTGTATATTATATGTGAAAGTTGTTGAGGGAATAAATCCTAAGGGTTTTCATTACAAGGAAAAATGGTTTTTTTTTCTATTTCTGTAAATTTACATCTATTTGAGATGATGAAGGTTCACTAAACTTATTGTGGTAATCATTTCATGATTTTGTGGATACTGTAATGGTGGAAATGTGTCATGACATGTTTGTCAAAGCCCATAGAATATACAAAACCAGGAGTAAAGCCCAATGCAAGCATGAACTTTGGACGATTATGATGTGTCAATGCAGGTTTATCAGTTGTAACAAATGTGTCACTCTGATGAGGGAGGTTGATGGTGAGGGTAGCTGTGTGTGTGTAGAGAGTCAGGGAGTATATAGGACCTCTGTAGTTTCTGCTCAATTTTCCTATTAACCTAAAATTGCTCTAAAAAATAAAATCTCTTACAAAAATATTCAGAAGAGAACCAGCAGCAAGGCTGCTTCAGCATTGACCCAGAACACCAGGCAAAAAAGAGTCCCGAGCATGCCTTGCTCTCCAGGGCCAGGCTCAACTTTAGGGACAAAGGGACATGATTGAACCTAGAGCTGTATGACACTGCAGACTGAATTGTGTCCTCCCAAAGTTCGTATTTTGAAACTGTAACCTCTATATACCTATTGTGATGTCATTTGCAGATTGCACTTAAAAAAAAATTATTTGGCTGCAAAAGGTCTCAGTTTCAGCAGGCAGGATCTTTAGTTGTGGCATATGTGATCTAGTTCCCTGACCAGGGATCGAACCTAGGCCCCTTGCATCGGGAGTGCAGAGTCTTAGCCACTGGATCACCAGGAAAGTCCCCCTGAAGACTAGACTTTTTAGGAGATAATTATCAGAGAAGGCAATGGCACTCCACTCCAGTACTCTTGCCTGGAAAATCCCATGGATGGAGGAGCCTGGTAGGCTGCAGTCCACGGGGTCGCAAAGAGTCAGACAGACTGAGCGACTTCACTTTCACTTTTCACTTTCCTGCATTGGAGAAGGAAATGGCAACCCACTCCAGTGTTCTTGCCTGGAGAATCCCAGGGATTGGGGAGCCTGGTGGCTGCCGTCTATGGGGTCACACAGAGTCGGACACGACTGAAGTGACTTAGCAGCAGGATGTTTGGATGAGGTCATGAGAGTTCTCATGATAGGATTCATGTCCTTATAAGGAGACACAGAGCTAACCCTCTCTTTCTCTCTCATGTGAGGACACGGTGAAGTGGCTGTTTGAAAGTCAGGAAGAGTTTTCACCAAAACCCAACTATACTGGCACAGTGACCTCAGACTCGCAGCATCCAAAACAATGAGAAAATAAATCATTGTTAAAGTCATCCAATATATGGTATTTTGTTATGGCAACTTTAGCCAACAAAAACATTCAGGTCCCACTTCTCCTGAACCAACGTTTCTAAAGACCAATATAAACGGGGAGGGGGATAGGGAAACATAATCACTGCTTCTGTTTAATCAGGTATGTTTATCCAATAGGCATAGCTATCCAGACAGAGAGCACATGAAGGAAAGGGAAGGGCTTTCTCTGAGAGGCAGCTGAAATGAGGGTGGGGGATTTGATTCTGTGGTTAAGTTAGGATTTTCCTTCTTGGTAGGAAGTCCCACTACTTACAAGGTTATGACCAACTTTCTATTAAAAGTAAGAATTAGGGGAGAAGGAAGGGTGGGAAATCAGGTAGGAAAATGCCCTGCTGGCAGGTGCCTCCTGGATGCCCTCCAGGTAGATCTCCTGGTGTAGTGCTTCCCTTGCTTGGGACTAAATGCACTGACAAGCTCAGTATAAATGGATGAATATGCTGTGTTGCGCTTAGTCACTCAGTCGTGTCTGACTCTGCAACCCCAGGGACTGTAGCCCACTAGGCCTCTCTGTCCGTGGGGATTTTCCAGGCAAGAATACTGGAGTGGGTTGCCATGCCCTCCTCCAGGGGATCTTCCCAACCCAGGGATTGAACCTAGATCTCCCACATTGCAGGCGGATTCTTTACCATCTGAGCCACAAGAGAAGCCCAAGAATACTAGAGGGGGTAGTCTTTCCCTTCTCCAGGGGATCTTCCCAACCCAGGAATCCAACCCAGGTCTCCCGCATTGCAGGGGATTCTTTACGAGCTGAGCCACAAGGGAAGCCCATAAATGGATAGTTATCTCTACCTTAAAAGAAAAGGTTTTGCAAGGTGAAAAGACAGCCTTCAGAATGGGAGAAAATAATAGCAAATGAAGCAACTGACAAACAACTAATCTCAAAAATATACAAGCAACTCCTACAGCTCAACTCCAGAAAAATAAATGACCCAATCAAAAAATAGGCCAAAGAACTAAATAGACATTTCTCCAAAGAAGACATACAGATGGCTAACAAACACATGAAAAGATGCTCAACATCACTCATTATCAGAGAAATGCAAATCAAAACCACTATGAGGTACCATTTCACACCAGTCAGAATGGCTGCGATCCAAAAGTCTACAAATAACAAATGCTGGAGAGGGTGTGGAGAAAAGGGAACCCTCTTACACTGTTGGTGGGAATGCAAACTAGTACAGCCACTATGGAGAACAGTGTGGAGATTCCTTAAAAAACTGGAAACAGAACTGCCTTATGATCCAGCAATCCCACTGCTGGGCATACACACTGAGGAAACCAGAAGGGAAAGAGACACGTGTACCCCAATGTTCATCGCAGCACTGTTTATAATAGCCAGGACATGGAAGCAACCTAGATGTCCATCAGCAGATGAATGGATAAGAAAGCAGTGGTACATATACACAATGGAGTATTACTCAGCCATTAAAAAGAATACATTTGAATCTGTTCTAATGAGGTGGTTGAAACTGGAGCCTATTATACAGAGTGAAGTAAGCCAGAAGGAAAAACACCAATACAGTATACTAACGCATATATATGGAATTTAGAAAGAGGGTAACAAAAACCCTGTGCACGAGACAGCAAAAGAGACACTGATGTATAGAACAGTCTTATGGACTCTGTGGGAGAGGGAGAGGGTGGGAAGATTTGGGAGAATGGCATTGAAACGTATAATATCATGTATGAAACGAGTCGCCAGTCCAGGTTCGATGCACGATACTGGATGCTTGGGGCTAGTGCACTGGGACGACCCAGAGGGATGGTATGGGGAAGGAGGAGGGTTCAAGATGGGGAACACATGTATACCTGTGGTGGATTCATTTTGATATTTGACAAAACTAATACAATTATGTAAAGCTTAAAAATAAAAAAAAATAAAAAAATAAAAATTGAAAAAAAAAAAGAAAAGTTTTGTTGCTTGGTCCTCCATTATAACACTAAGCAGAGTAGTATTTTAATGTTTTAACATAGAAACAAAAAAAGTATTTATATGGATATGAAGATAAATGTGTATTTTTTTTTTCATTAAGAGAAAAATACCATTCTGGTCACAGGGAGTCAAATTTGGGGTGAGTAGTCTGGGTAGAAATAAGCATCTTCTTTTGAGTGGGGGTTGGGGAGGTGGTGCTTGAAAATTTGGCTATTTGGGGCTGTTATTCCCTCACTACCACTTCAGGGCTTCTGTGTGCCCTGCTCACCCTTCTGGGGAGACTGATACTGGTTGGTTTAACAATTGAAGCCCGTGATGGCAGTAGTAGTCACCTGAACCCTCGAGCTTTGGTTTAAAAGACACACATATACATGCAGGGGTTTGGAGATATGTTTGCTGGTCAGCTTGAGTATGTTACCGATAAGAGGGTATAGGGGTTATTTATTGGTGGGATTAGCATATCACTGAAGCAGGTCATTTGACATATTAAAAAATTTTTAAAGCCAAACATAAGTTTAGATTATAATCATATTTGTAGGGTTTCTAAAGTGTTTGTTTCTCAGAATGGCTTGTTTGCTTCAGTTGTCTCTTTCCCATCTCTGGTCTTGGAAGAAATGGGAACAGTATTGGAGTCAAAACACTTGTAATTTTGTATTCTGCTATCTATTCCCTGAGTGTGAGATATTCACTTCCGTTGTTAAGATTCCTGAGGAGTTTTTTTTTTTTTTCTTTGATAATAAAATGAAACCCCACCTCGTCCCTACATTTCCCCAACTGTTTCTGGCTGTCTTTGTGTTGGTTGCAGCAGGCAGACTATGGTTTTCTCAGACAGTTTCTAATTACCATGTACAATATGTTCAGAGTTAGGTAACTCCTCACTGTAAACAAACTGTGTTCACTGTCCAGAGCAGCTCTAATAAGTCAAATAAATTCAATTTGTATATGGCTAATTTTGACCAAACTCTTCAGTCCTTGCAAGCTTCCAAGCCTTTCTATTTTTGCTTCATAGCTGCTGCTAAGTCACTTCAGTCGTGTCCGACTCTGTGCGACCCCATAGACGGCAGACCACCAGGCTCCCCCATCCCTGGGATTCTCCAGGCAAGAACACTGGAGTGGGTTGCCATTTCCTTCTCCAATGCATGAAAGTGAAAAGTGAAAGTGAAGTCGCTGAGTTGTGTCCGACTCTAGCGACCGCATGGACTGCAGCCTGCCAGGCTCCTCCATCCATGGCATTTTCCAGGCAAGAGTACTGGAGTCGGGTGCCATTGCCTTCTCCGGCTTCATAGTTAGATGCATTTAAATCTTTTACTAGGCACAGAAGAAACTGCTGAAGGCAAGAAAACATATTTAGATGTCTACAGTCCAACTTGCTTTGTGAATAAGTACTATGTTACTTTGAATGAATACCAAGTCGTGTCTGACTCTCTGCAACCCATGGGCTGCAGCACCCCACACTTCCTGTCCTTCACTATCTACTGGAGCTTGTCAAACTCATGTCCATTGAGTCAGTGATGCCATCCAACCATCTTATCCTCTGTTGCCCCCTTCTCCTCTTGCCCTCTGTTTTTCCCAGCAGCAGGGTCTTTTCCAGTGAGTTGGCTCTTTGCCTTAGGTGGCCAAATTATTGGAGCTTTAGCATCAGTCCTTCCAATAAATATTCAGGGTTGATTTCCTTTAGGATTGACTGTTTGATCTCCTTGCTGTCCAAGGAACTGTCAAGAGTCTTCTCCAGCATCACAGTTCAAAGGCATCAATTCTTGACTGGAGAACAACAAAAGTATAAAAGATGTGAAAAATCTTTAAGATTATAAAAGGAATTAATGTGGTGAGTGTACCCACAAATCTTCTTGGCCCTTCTTTGTTAGGTGAAAAGGCAACGGAAATAGAGGAAATATAGATAAATATGATGCATTTTTGGTTTTTAAAAACCCCATCATTAAAATCATCTCAAACAAGAGTTGCCCTTTGGCTTTTCCATTCTTGTATTTGCTGAATAGTTCCACACTCATCGGAGCCATTTCCCATGTACTCTGACTCTTACTTCTAGAATAATACATCCTCATTTTCAACTTATATTCAAAGGCATCCTAGTGTTCTTTTTTTTCCTCTTCCTTCAAGGGACAATTACTAGAATCTGGTGAAGTGCCCCATAACAGCACACTGAAGCTTAGTGAAGGGTCAAAGATAAAGGTTTCCCCAGCCCTTCTTGGCTCAATGGTCAGAGAGTGAAGGTGGGGGTAGGCTCAAGGTCCTACCTCTGTGAATCTACCCGTATATACAAAGTAACATAATAACCCCTGTGCTTTTGCTAGTTGCAGTAAGAAAATTAAGCGCTAAAAATTTATTTTTTTTTTGGATGTGATGGTGAAGATGACAATAATAGAAGCTAAAAATTTACTCTTCAATTAGAGTAGGACCTCAAAATTTTCATAGCCATTAAAAGATGAAAATCTGAGAACACTCTAGCAGAGAAGGGAAGGTGGGCAAAATAACATGTATGGGCAAAGGCAGAAGTTAGAAATTATATTGGTTCCTGTGTGTGTGTGTGTGTGTAAGTCGCTCAGTCATGTCTGACTCTTTGCATCCCCATGGATTGTAGCCTGCGAGGCTCCTCTGTCTGTGGAATTCTCCAGGCAAGAATACTGGAGTGGGTTGGCATTCCCTTCTCCAGGGGATCTTCCCAACCCAGGATCAAGCCCAGGTCTTCTGCACTGCAGGCAGATTCTCTACCTGAGAACAGAATTAGCCTAATCTGTGGATATCATGTTACTAAAGTGCCCACCCACAGCTATTTGACTGCCATATCCTCCCAGTCCCAGATTGGCTGACATTCTGCCCTCCCAAAATACCCTGTTGTAGAGATAGTAGTCCTCCCCAGGAAGGAAGCTCATTAGAATGACTTCTAGTACTAGGGTCATGTGTTGAGGGCCTACTAAGTGCTATAGACATTTTCTCATTTAATACTCAGAGCAAACTTCAGAAATGTCCTTACTCTGACTTTTTTATTCAGGACATAGATTTAGAACTGGTAAATAATTTGATTAAGGTCAGAAAACCAGAAGGGATAAAAGATGAAATTTTACCCCATGCTTGTAGAACTATAATCCATGTAGCCAGAAGTATGTGGTGCTGTACTGGGATTATAACCAGGAGAGGAAATGGCAACCCACTCCAGTATTCTTGCATGGGAAACTCCATGGACAAAGAAGCCTGGTGGGCCACAGTCCATAGGGGCCACAAAAAAGTCGGACATGACTTAGCAATTAAACAACAGCGCAGCAATGTGGTGCTGTGTTGGGATTATAACTGGGAAGAAATTTGACACATGATTTTATATTAAAATAAGCATGTATGACTATTTAATATAACATAATGTCAATTTTATAAGCACTTTAAGACATGGGACTTCAAAGAAACTTTTGGGTGTATTAAGTTTATTAGTCCACCATGGGCTCTGTCCCAGTCCTCTTTCAGTTTCATTCTCTTGTATCATTGGATTGAAAAGTGGAGAGTACACTCCTTCCATGCAACTTCTTAGATAACAGAGTTTCAGCTTTTCTAAAGTATTTTGAGGACAAGTGGAAAAAAGCATGACAAATTAAAATGCAAAAGCTTAGACACAGAAGAATAATTAAAAATATAGAATCCTTTGTGTTTGGGTTGACATCAACTCCGTGATCTCACTTCATTCCTGTTTCATTGGGCACCAGACAAGACAACCAGGCCAGCCAGCCTCATGTGGAGTTGAGTCACCACTGTGCTTAGGTTTGGAGGCTTTCTTGGGTTCCCCCCACAACCCCCTTCTTACCCTATTTTTTTTTAATGTTTATTTACTTATTCGGCTGCATTGGGTCTTAGTTGTGTCATTTGGGATCTGTTGTTGCAGCGTACAGACTCTCTAAGCTGTGGCACATGGGCTCCAGAGCATGTCACCTCAGTAGTTGTACCATGGGCTTAGTTGCTCCATAGCACATGGGATCCTATTTCCCCAACCAGGGATCAAACCCGTGTCCGCTGCATTGCAAGGTGGATCCTTGACCACTGGACAGTGAGGGAAGTCCTGCCTTCCCCCATTTCAAGGAAGAGCCCCACATCTGGCCCTGGCTCCACTCCACCTCAGCTCTGAGGAACCACCTCATGATCCAGTTTCATATATCCCTCCCACTACACAACAACTCTATGGAGGACTTCGCCATCTGAAAGCCAGGAACACGTGCTTGCAGATTCTGCCCCCAAGACTCCCTCTAGCACGTGACTCACCCCTTTTCACTTTCTTCATTCCTTTGAACCATAACTACTACTAGTTATTATTACCACATAATCCCCACTATTAGTTGAAGATGAGCTCACATTCCAGCCTACAGGAGCACAAGAAGCTCATCTCCTGAGCATTCCAATGGTTTTGATGTCTCCTGACATCACCCAATCAGAGTCATTATCTCATGACACTCCCCATCAGGCTATCACTACCTGGCAGGAGTGTTTTACCCAGGTAGGAAAATTTGGCAACTATAGCTGAGAAATCACAGGGTTGTATCCTAGGTTTCTATAATCCCAAATCAAGGAAAAGCCTATTATATACAACAGACAGTTTTTTAAATGGAGACAAGATCTGGGAACATGTGTCTGAGCCACAGGTCTCCAGAGGCACAGTCTCCTTTACCTCGTTTTCTGTTCTATCTACTGGGCTCCCATCAAAATGTCCAGTCACTGAAACAGATCCCAAGGCAGTTTACAGGAAGTGGTGAATGAACAGTGAGCCCAAACCTCCCTCCCCAAATTACAACGAATTCACTCAAATGAATCTCCTGTTGGTTAAGTACCTGCAAGAGCCCCCAGGGCAGGCAGACGGATTCTGCTCTATTTCCATCACTACCTTGCACACTAGTAAGGCCAGCAGCAAAAGTCATGGAACCACACGGCCTAATGCCATTCACCTGCTGTCCTTTTTACCTTTTGAAAAAGGCTTCGTTCTCATCAGTAAAACAGTGAAAGCAGTCTTTCAATAGCATATATTTTTAAAACTATAGTGGAAAGTATCCAAATATAGAAATTTTCTATCCTGCTTTCCCCCATTTTTGCTTTGCAGCAAATTCTATAATGAAAAACCAGAAAGAAATAACTCTTTATTGTCCTCATGCCTTTCCAAACGAATTTGCAAATTTTCTGGTCTGTCCTTCCATCAAAAAATTTCTAGTTTGGAAAGCCTGCAAGATATGACACAAATTCACCCCATTCTGCCTCCACACGTGACCAATCACAAAAGCATAAAGCTCTTTCATTTTTCAAATGAACATGACTTTGGTGGAGAAGTCCTTTATTTTGATACAAATCTCATTTTGCAAGAAAACATGAATAGTCAATATTTCCTGATGTATCATGCTGTTCATCTACAATAACCAATTTATTCAGAGATTTATTACCTTACCCCAGCCCACTGCTTAGCACTGACAAAGCTGATAAGAAATTCACTGTATTTATGAAACTACAATCCTTTTGGTTAAATGAAAAAGGTACACATAAAGATGTGCAATAACTATGTTTTCACATAACTAGAGATAGATTCAGTGTGTTGAAACTGGCAGAGCCACCTTAAGGAGTCAAGTGTTGCTAAACCCGGCTGAGGGTCTCCTGGGTTCCCACTTAGGAGAGCTTCTATTAAGCAGAAACTGTATTATAAAAATGCCAGCTCCTTCATATCTCTGACAAGTATGTGTCAGTGTTAAGATTCCATTAAATGCAAATTTGATCTTTTATAAAATCATGTTTAAAGCTAATATCACAGAGCATCAATTAGACTTCTGTATGCTTTGAGGAGGCTGAAAACTGCATTTATTTTGAAGGTACCTTGTGATAGGTATAAAACAGAAATTTAATCAAGTTTAACTAATTACAAGTCAAATTCCATTCCCAATATGTAAATAAAGTCATCCCCCTGTTGTTTACGTATTTGGTTCATTTTTCCTTTGAAGAATTCTGGCCCCTGAAATCAATAGTAACTGATTTATTCTTCAGTCATGCTTTATTTACCAGGCATGAGAAATGAGGTTTTTGGAAAAAGGGAGGATTTTCTATCTTTTAAGCTATACTTTCAAACCTTAAAAATTTTAATTATGATAACATAATCTTACAAATATACTTTATACATTTCAATTACTCAAAGAACCTACATTATTCAATTAGATTTGGACCCTCTCCTTCACTCTGCAAAGTCTGTAAAACAAATATTCTCACTAAACAGAGGGGGAAAAAAAAACGAAAGCTCAGAGAAGTTAAATGACTTTCAAAGTTACTTAACTTGTAAGTAGAAGACACAATATAAGAATCTTCAGACTCCACAAAAAGTGTTCTTTTCATCAATAATGTCTTTTGAAAATATACTTAGCTCTCTGCTTTATAAAATAGAAGTTTCTCAAAATATTTTTAAAATTTTCTTGATGAATCAAAATTTTTTATGAACAACCAACAAACTGAACCATGCAGCAATATATTGCTATTTTTGGCTCTTGGAAGTAAGAAAGATTGCTTTCCCCAACACTGTATAATTCCAGAATGCTGTGCTGTTCTAATTGGTGAGCTTTAGTCTTAAATTGGCACTAAGAATCCCTAGAGGGTTACTGAGTCATGCAGAACCTAACTTGCCCTACACTAAGTGTCCTCAGAATACTGTAGTGTTTGAATGGGTGTTTCTCTCCCTCTCCTCATTGTTATGTGGGGACGCTATCATCATTGATCACATGTCAGTAAATTATCCCACTACCATTTTTAATCTCCAAAGGTAAATATCATCGTCTTCTGCTATTCCTATTTTTCTCTGTCTCCTGCAGTCTTGCTAAGACTTAAGTTATTACATTTGACATCCACTGTGAGTGGATAGTTCTTCAGTTTGATGAACTAAATGGTTACATTGCATTTCCTAGTGTCTCTTTGTTAAGCACTTATTTACTTGGTAGTGTCAGGTCTTAGCTGCAGCACACAGGATGTTTTACTTGTGGTATGTGTGATCTTCAGTTGTGGTATGTGGGATCTAGTTTCCTAACCATAGATGGAACCCGTGCCCCCTACACCGGGAATCTGGAGTCTTAGCCGCTGGACCACCAGGGAAGTCCTTCCCATTGTCTTTTTCTTTGTTTTGGTGACTCTTTTCAGCAATTTTTATCACTGTTCACACTTAGAATATACGCACACACACACACCACACACACAAATAAGTGGGAATGCTGCTGTTGTAAATTTAGAACAAATTATTCCAAACATTTAACACTTACATTTCTTTTGAATTGGGCTTCCTTTGGTGGCTCAGATGGTAAAGAATCTGCCTGTAATGCAGGAAACCCAGGTTCAATCCCTGGGTCAGGAAGATCCCCTGGAAAAGGGAATGGCTGGCTATACTACAGTATTCTAGCCTGGAGAATTGCATGGACAGAGAAGCCTGGTGGGTTTATGGGGTCACAGAGTCAGACATGACCAAGCGTCCAACACTTTCACTTTTTTCTTTTGAATTAATAAAATGAAATAAAGTGATAACTCTCAGTAGTAGATGAAGTAACCCAAGAATATTTTATATCCATTTGGTTCCTCAGTGAAGACTGGAGAACATCCCTAGTGGAATAATGGGATCATGGAATGTTATGGAGCAGAGAGCCTTACAGACCACCTGAATTAGGCCCTGAAGTACTCAACCTCTTTTTTGGAATTCACATATAAGTCTCACAAGTGTGAACTATTTCCAATTATTTCCAGCACATAAGCCACAAATCTATCCTCTTTCTGTCCTACTCAAAATTAGCACATAGGAATGAAAATTATTGTGAATGTAATATTCAAGGCATAGCCACCCTAAAATCACATGTTAATCCTTGGCAAATCTGACATGTTCTATACCCCTTTTTTTGTTCAGTCACTAAGTTATGTCCGATTCTTTGCGACCCCATGGACTGCAGCATGCCAGGCCTCCCTGTCCTTCACCATCTCCTGGAGTTCACCCAAGTTCACATCCATTTAATCAGTGATGTTATCCAATTGGTGATGCTCATAACCTCATCCAGACCTAATTACCTCCCAAGGGCCCCATCTCAATACCATTACATTAGTGGTTAGAGCTTCAGTATATAAATTTTGAGGGAACAACCATTCAGTCCCTAACAAGACCAAAGTGTTAGGTTCTGTGATCAGGCAGAAGTAGATTTTATCATCATCTAATAATTAGCATAATTACAGTATCTTTTAAATATATACATATATATATATTCAAAAACACTACTTCTAATTCAATAGAATGTGCCTTGCCTTTCCTTGAAAGTGAAAGTGTTAGTTGCTCAGTAGTGTCAGACTCTTTAGCCCGCCAGGCTTTTCTGTCCATGGAATTCTCCAGACAAGATACTGGAGTGGGTTGCAATTCCCTTCCCCAGGGGATCTTCCCAACCCAGGGACTGAATCCAGGTCTCCTGCATTGCAGACAGATTCTTTACCAGCTGAGTCACCTTATAGGTGATTTAATTTCATTAGGCTATCTGAAAACAAACTGCTTGTCAGATACATTAATAGCATCTACCATCTATTTCTCACACAGTTCACTTACCTGAGTGATAAAACTGTATTCCACATATTCTTTGGGGGTGAAAAAAAGTCACATTCTACTCTTCGCTTGTTCCTGAATCACTCCTCTATGCTTTGTTACCCTTTATCGGTGATGATGCAGATTATACATACATATATTACACCATAAAACAAGATGCGCTTACTTGAAACCATTTTGGCATCAAAGCAATGGTTTAATGTTGCTCAGTTATCTGCTTTTTGACATAAGATAGAACAATCCTGTAAATGAGCCTGGCCCCCATTTAAAGTGCAGGAAACCAATATACCAGTAGAAAACAACCAGGACAAATCAACAAATTTTGTATTGCCAAAAAGGAGCGTGTGATTTATCTTGAACAAAGATCATGAAGGCAAAAAAAAAAAAATCCACCAAATCGAGAGTCACAGACTGTAATGGTTGTTTGAATTTGCCCTCACCTAGCAAAGGGAAAAAAAACCTTTAGACATGCTAATAAACATTTTCTCCAAAAGTGAAAACCAAATTTTATAAAGATAGTTGAAGATGAATGATTAAATGATTTTTGTAAATCCTGTAAATCATTTTTAGCAACCTTTGTCTCTCAGTGCACATTAGGAAATTCAGAATGCATTTAGTATAAATAGATTTAAATGTAGAATGATTGCAAGTCCTAACTGTGCAGCTGAAATATTTAAAGCTTCCCAGTCTCTATATGTCAAGCACTTTGAACTTACAACCATCAACAAATAACCATTGTCTTTCATCTGTGGGAAAAGAAGGAAAAGAACAACAACAAAAAAATCTAGACTGTTCAGTTTCTTAAAGATATGAATCTATTTTAGAAAGAGTTGAGGGTAATTGAAGATGTTAAGTAAATGGTAAGAAAACATGAGTATCAAACTGTTTTGTTCTAAAGTTTAGTAGAATAGATTTTGTTCTTTATTAGTTTATATTAACTTGTGCTAATCTGATTACAAAAAAACAAGGTAAACCCTAACCACCTCTGCATAGAAGCCTGAGAAATTTAGTTATATTTTCATAAAGTAATTGAAGCATATTGACCAAAAGGACATGTTAGAAAATATTCCTGGGGCTTCCCTGGTGGCTCAGTGGTAAAGAATCCGCCTGCCAATGAAGGAGACATGAGTTCGATCCCTGGTCTGGGAAGATGCCACAGGGCACAGAGCAACTAAACCCTGTGCACCACAACTGTTGAACCTGAACACTAGAGGCTGGGAGCAGCAATTGCTGAAACCCCAGCATGCTAGAACCCATGCTCTGCAACAGAAGAGGTCTCCTCAATGAGAAGCCCACGCACCTCAACTAGAGAGTAGTCCTTGCTCGCCACAACTAGAGAAAAGCCCATGCAGCAATAAAGACCCAGCAGAGCCAAAAGTAAATAAATAAAAATAAAAACAAAAATGTTCCTTTATTAAAAACTTTGAATTTCAAATTCCAAACTTAATGAAAAAACTCAATACCTTAAGAAGATTATTCTTATATGTATATATAATATATGTAATACTCTAATAATATTAGGTATTTTAAAGGTATGAATTCTGTAATTTTCAAATATATTCAGTTCAGTTCAGTCTCTCAGTCATGTCTGACCCTTTGTGACCCCATGAACCGCAGTACGTGACATTGTACAGGAGACAGGGATCAAGACCATCCCCATGGAAAAGAAATGCAAAAAAGCAAAATAGCTGTCTAGGGAGGCCTTACCAATAGCTGTGAAAAGAAGAGAAGCGAAAAGCAAAGGAGAAAAGGAAAGATATAAGCACCTGAATGCAGAGTTCCAAAGAACAGCAAGGAGAGATAAGAAAGCCTTCCTAAACGATCAATGCAAAGAAATAGAGGAAAACAACAGAATGGGAAAGACTAGAGATCTCTTCAAGAAAAATAGAGACACCAAGGGAACATTTCATGCAAAGATGGGCTCAATTCAGGACAGAAATGGTAGGGACCTAACAGAAGCAGAAGATGTTAAGAAGAGGTGGCAAGAATACACAGAAGAACTGTACAAAAAAGATCTTCAAGACCAAGATAATCATGAAGGTGTGATCACCCACCTAGAGCCAGACATCCTGGAATGTGAAATCAAGTGGGCCTTAGGAAGCATCACTATGAACAAAACTAGTGGAGGTGATGGAATTCCAGCTGAGCTATTTCAAATCCTGAAAGATGATGCTGTGAAAGTGCTGCACTCAATATGCCAGCAAATTTGGGAAACTCAGCAGTGGCCACAGGACTGGAAAAGGTCAGTTTTCATTCCAATCCCAAAGAAAGGCAATGCCAAAGAATGCTCAAACTACCGCAAAATTGCACTCATCTCACACGCTAGTAAAGTAATGCTCAAAATTCTCCAAGCCAGACTTCAGCAATACATGAACTGTGAAGCTCCAGATGTTCAAGCTGGTCTTAGGAAAGACAGAGGAACCAGAGATCAAATTGCCAACATCTGCTGGATCATGGGAAAAGCAAGAGAGTTCCAGAAAAACATCTATTTCTGCTTTATTGACTATGCCAAAGCCTATGACTGTGTGGATCACAATAAACTGTGGAATATTCTGAAAGAGATGGGCATACCAGACCACCTGATCTGCCCCTTGAGAAACCTCTATGCAGGTCAGGAAGCAACAGTTAGAACCGGACATGGAACAACAGACTGGTTCCAAATAGGAAAAGGAGTATGTCCAGGCTGTATATTGTCACCCTGCTTATTTAACTTATATGCAGAGTACATCATGAGAAACGCTGGGCTGGAGGAAGCACAAGCTGGAATCAAGATTGCAGGGAGAAATATCAATGACCTCATATATGCAGATGACACCACCCTTATGGCAGAAAGTGAAGAGGAACTCAAAAGCCTCTTGATGAAAGTGAAAGAGGAGAGTGAAAAAGTTGGCTTAAAGCTCAACATTCAGAAAATGAAGATCATGGCATCCGGTCCCATCACTTCATGGGAAATAGATGGGGAAACAGTGGAAACAGTGTCAGAATTTGTTTTTTTAGGCTCCAAATCACTGCAGATGGTGACTGCAGCCATGAAATTAAAAGACGCTTACTCCTTGGAAGGAAAATTATGACTAACCTAGATAGCATACTGAAAAGCAGAGACATTACTTTGCTAACAAAGGTCCGTCTAGTCAAGGCTATGGCTTTTCCAGTGGTCATGTATGGATGTGGGAGTTGAATTATGAAGAAAGCTGAGCGCTGAAGAATTGATGCTTTTGAGCTGTGGTGTTGGAGAAGACTCTTGAGAGTCCCTTGGACTGCAAGGAGATCCAACCAGTCCATTCTAAAGGAGATCAGTCCTGGGTGTTCATTGGAAGGACTGATGCTGAAGCTGAAACTCCAATACCTTGGCCACTTGATGCCAAGAGCTGACTCATTTGAAAAGACTCTGATGCTGGGAGGGATTGAGGGCAGGAGGAGAAGGGGACGGCAGAGGATGAGATTGCTGGATGGCATCACCAACTCTATGGACATGAGTTTGGGTAAACTGCGGGAGTTGGTGATGGACAGGGAGGCCTGCCGTGCTGTGATTCATGGGGTCGCAAAGAGTCGGACACGACTGAGAGACGGAACGGAACTGATCTGAACTCAACCACAGCAAGTGAGGCCTCCCTGTCCATCACCAACTCCCGGAGTCCACCCAAACCCATGTCCATTGAGTCGCTAATGCCATCCAACCATCTCATTTCTGTTGTCCCCTTCTCCTCCTGCCCTCAATCTTTCCCAGCATCAGGGTCTTTTCAAATGAGTCAGCTCTTGGCATCAGGTGGCCAAGGTATTGGAGTTTCAGCTTTAGCATCTGTCCTTCCAATGAACACCCAGGACTGATCTCCTTTAGGATGGACTGGTTGGATCTCCTTGCAGTCCAAGGGACTCTCAAGAGTCTTCTCCAACACCACAGCTCAAAAGCATCAATTCTTCAGCGCTCAGCTTTCTTCACAGTCCAACTCTCACATCCGTACATGATCACAGGAAAAACCGTAGCCTTAACTAGTCGGACCTTTGTTGGCAAAGTAATGTCTTTGCTTTTTAATATGCTGTCTAGGTCGGTCATAACTTTCCTTCCAAGGAGTAAGCGTCTTTTAATTTCATGGCTGCAGTCACCATCTGCAGTGATTTTAAAGCCCCCCAAAATAAAGTCAGCCACTGTTTCCACTGTTTACCCATCTATTTGCTGTGAAGTGATGGGATCAGATGCCATAATATTAGTTTTCTGAATGTTGAGCTTTAAGCCAACTTTTTCACTCTCCTCTTTCAGTTTCATCAAGAGGCTCTTTAGTTCTTCTTCACTTTCTGCCATAAGGGTGGTGTCATCTGCATATATGAGGTTACTGATATTTCCCCCAGCAATTGATTCCAGCTTGTGCTTCCTCCAGCCCAGCGTTTCTCATGATGTACTCTGAATATAAGTTAAATAAGCAGGGTGACAATATACAACCTGGACATATTTCTTTTCCTATTTGGAACCAGTCTGTTGTTCCATGTCCTGTTCTAACCGTTGCTTCCTGACCTGCATAGAGGTTTCTCAAGGGGCAGATCAGGTGGTCTGGTATGCCCATCTCTTTCAGAATATTCCACAGTTTATTGTGATCCACACAGTCAAAGGCTTTGGCATAGTCAATAAAGCAGAAATAGATGTTTTTCTGGAACTCTCTTGCTTTTTCCATGATCCAGCGGATGTTGGCAATTTGATCTCTGGTTCCTCTGCCTTTCCTAAGACCAGCTTGAACATCTGGAAGTTCATGGTTCACATATTGCTGAGCCTGGCTTGGAGAATTTTGAGCATTACTTTACTAGCCTGTGAGATGAGTGCAATTGTGCGGTAGTTTGAGCATTCTTTGGCATTGCCTTTCTTTGGGATTGGAATGAAAACTGACCTTTTCCAGTCCTGTGGCCACTGCTGAGTTTCCCAAATTTGCTGGCATATTGAGCGCAGCACTTCCATAGCATTATCTTTCAGGATTTGAAATAGCTCAGCTGGAATTCCATCACCTCCACTAGCTTTGTTCGTAGTGATGCTTCCTAAGGCCCACTTGACTTCACATTCCAGGATGTCTGGCTCTAGGTGAGTGATCACACCATCGTGATTATCTTGGTCATGAAGATAATTTTTGTATAGTTCTTCTGTGTATTCTTGCTACTTCCTCTTAATTTCTTCTTCTGTGGGGTCCCTACCATTTCTGTCCTTTATTTAGCCTATGTTTGCATGAAATTTCCCTTGGTATCTCTAATTTATATACTAAACAAAACTCAAATATCAATTAAGCCCATATTGAGTCTAATTTTAATCATATCATATATATTATTCCTTTAATTTCAAAAGTTATTAATGTTTTATTTCTAAAATATTTAAGAAACTTTCATTTCAGAGGAGTTCAAAGATCACTCAACTCCAAGATTTAATCTATTCCTTTAATAGGAGGATATTTCTAAGCAAAACAGTTTACAAACTTAGCCCCTGCCACTTGTCTAAGTCTAAAATTAATTCATATTTTAGAAATGGTGTCACTGTGGTTTTATTTCCAAGAGTATAAACTCTAAGAGGGTATTTTTGTCTATTTTGCTCAATACTGTATTTCTCACATCTTGAATAATGTTGAGCACATGATGAGTACTACAAGTTTTGGTGAATGTTGAATAAATATATTGCATTCTGAGAACTACTCCTGGAGAAAGTCTGTTACTCTTTTCTTTGGGAGACAAAGGTCTGCAGGAAGGAAGATATGCAATTTGACTTTTTCATGTGGTCTGGACTTGTCTCAGTCTCAAAGTTAGTATTTTCTCAAATAATTACCTGCTGTTATTTTCAGGAATAAGATTTTAGTATACAATGTTGCTTTTAATCGTGTTGAATTGCAGGATCTTTTAGAATGCATAAAGTCACTTGGGTATACTTCAAGAAATAGCTCCTTGCTAAGCTTCCTCCTCAAGGAAGTTAACTGGCTAAGTGCAAATGTTCCAATTTATTCAGTGTAACCAGGAGACTGATGTGAGCTGTAAATTTTTTAAATGTTCCAATGATTAGCATTTCAAAAAGACATATTACTAAATCCCTTTTTTAATTCCTTATACTCAATTTACTTTGAGAACATTTCTCAAACATTAGTAGAAATAAATGTTTCTGAAGATAAAGACAATCACAAAGATTAGAAAAAGTCACTTTTAAAAAATAAAGGCAAATCACAAAGATTAGAAAAAGTCACTTTTTTAAAGCATATCCATTGACAGAAGTTAATAAGTAAAATACTTTTTGAAGTTCATCTCCTTCAAGGCAACATATTTCAGAGCTCATATAAGAGAGATCATATTGAACATTTTGCTATCTATTATCCAGAAATAATTTATCATTTTTTACTTCCTAGAAACTATAGAGATACTGTATACACTCTTCAGCCTGTCTTGTAGTCCTGGATCTCTGTTATACGGAACCTAAAGTATGTGTCAGGAATATGTTTGCACTGCTTCCTATTAATCTGTTTAAAATTTTATTTTTACTTGTGCTTAAAATAAATACATTCTCTTGTTAAAACTACACATATTAATAAAACATGTGAGGTAGAAATTGAAAATACCCAAGCCTCAAAATTAGTAACTATAATGTAGTCATAATACTTTTGCCAAAAGCCTGTCTAGTCAAAGCTATGGTTTTCCACTGGTCGTGTGTGGATGTGAGAGTTGGACTATAAAAGAAAGCTGAGTGCCGAAGAATTGATGCTTTTGAACTGTGGTGTTGGAGAAGACTCTTGAGAGTCCCTTGGACTGCAAGGAGATCCAACCAGTCCATCCTAAAGGAGATCAGTCCTTTTATTTTTTTGAAAAAAATCTATTTTATCCAGAACTTTCCCCTAACTGATTAATATGGAAATATGCAAAGAATCTCTTAACATTTAAAGTATCTACTACTACTAAGTCCCGTCAGTCGTGTCCGACTCTGTGCGACCCCATAGACGGCAGCCCACCAGGTTCCCCCGTCCCTGGGATTCTCCAGGCAAGAACACTGGAGTGGGTTGCCATTTCCTTCTCCAATGCAGGAAAGTGAAAAGTGAAAGTCAAGTCGCTCAGTCGTGTCCGACTCTTAGCCACCTCATGGACTGCAGCCTTCCAGGCTCCTCCATCCATGGGATTTTCCAAGCAAGAGTACTGGAGTGGGGTGCCGTTGCCTTCTCCCCTCAATTAAGAGAATATTACCTTTTTTCATTCCTATTTGTGTTTTGCTTTCCTTTTTTTCCCTTCATTGAAGTATCTACTAGCTTAACTTTTTCAACCAGATTTTTTTTTCAAGCTAGCTCTCTGATTTATTTATACCACTGCTTCCTTTTCTTCTAATACTTTTATTTTAACAGTACTTTTCCCTGTATTTTTTGAGTATATTTTTATTTTCCTAATTTCTTGAGTTTGATATTTAAGTAATTCATCTTTTTAATTTTGTATTTAATAAGTTAAATGTTTAATGCTGGTATTTTTCTCTGAGTACATTCTTAGCCATATCCTTTAACTTTTGATTTATAATATAGTATCTTTATTTCTTAGAAATCCTACAACCATTTTGTTTTTGATTCTGTCTTTCAGCATGTTTTGATATTTTCTTTGATCTAAGAATTGAATTGTGAATCTGACAGAGATTATTTTAGGAGGAGGAGAAAGGTTTAGTTGTATATATGTGGGTTTTTTTTTTTATGTTTTCAGTTTTTCTTGATTTCTTTTTCTTTCTTTTTTTTTTTTAACTATAACCTGTTTTATGGCTCTTGGTCAAAAATGTGTTTGTTTTTTACTGATTTTACTTCTTAAAATCTTCAGGTTTTACATTTATGGTCATTATGAGATTCTTTTAAAAATTTTAATAGGTACATTTACAGTTAATAGTAAATGAATTTAATATTAAAATTTATTCAAATACTCTTTGTTCTTTCTCTGATAAAAAATAAGCTGAAATCACTACTTATCATTCATAGAATAAACTGAAATCAGTACTTGGCATTAATGCTTTGATTCTATCAATGTAATTAAATCCATTCACCCAATCCAACTGAACCCCAACAATGTGTCAAGCATGGAAATGATTTTATGAATGAGAAAACTGTGGGCAATTACAAAAACAGACAGAGGGCCACACACAAAGTCTAGTGAGAGAACACAGTAGGGAGAAATTAATCCTGGGAGAACGATGAATGAAGGCAGTAGGAAATCATTGCCTTTCCTAACAGGGTCTCCAATATACATTTTTCAACATGTCAGCCCATGACAGAAATTTAAAAAGATAGGATTGTCATTATATATATATAGTCTTAAAATACCATGAAGTCTGTGCTGTAGATGTCATGGTTTGGATCATAAACCCAAAGTCGGAAATATTTCATTACACATCTTCCAATGCAAATTTTCTGGCAAGATTTGCTAATCTGTTTTTCAGATAATAGCAACCCCCTATCCTGCTTCAACCCACACAATTGAAAAAGATATGTCTTAAGGGAATTTATATTTGAAAGCATGAATCTCTGAGGCCATACTAAAAGCTAGTGAGGAAAAAAACAAAGCCCATCAGAAAGGGAAAATAGGTTTTATAAGACAAAATGGGACATTTTTCTTATTATTAAAACATACCATGGAACTCTAGGGATTGTGGTGCTCAGGTGCAGAATAATGAGCCTTGATTTGGCAATGGAAAATTCCATGAAGGGTCCAATAATATGTTATGCTTCATTAATATAAGAATTTTTACATTTATCCTGTGATTTTCACCCTTCATTATCCCAAAATGCTTTATTAACTGAAGCCACGATGAAGAAAATCTCACCACCACCTTGGGAGAAGTTCCTGTGGTATGTTTTTAAATTAAAATATCAAAAAACAATTCTGTTTAAGATAGGGAGAACAAAATGATACCTAAATAGAAGTTTCAGAAATATCTTTAAGCCAGTAAATATTAGCACCAATCACATTTTAAGTGTAGATTTGTAGAGTCATTTATTTGCACTGAGAGTAAGGACAAAGGACTGGCCTGAGATGATGGTTTGAGTTTACTTGGACACAGACCCTTTTGTCTGGCAATACCCTTGAGTGACAATCTCTGAAAAACCAGATATAAAACTGCTACATGACACTTATACAATCTCTGTATGAGCACAGTGATACAGAGTGATGAACACCTCTTCAGTCTGCCCATTCCCCTGCCCCTGAGAAGTATGATTTAATTCTCACCAGCCCCCTTCTCTTCTCATAAAGTTCTTTCTGATGCTGCTAATAGAAGAAATGTGGATAGCTAACAGAGAAACAGCAGAGTCCTTGGCCTTGCCCTGGGTGTGCTAATAAAGAGATCTCTCACCTCTAGCAGAAACACAGACTCCATGAACTAAGGTTGGGGTTCCCTATTTTGTTCCGAGCAGTCAGAGTCATGGAATCACACCAGTGCTCTTGGTTAGACTTCACTCAAGAACACATGGGCTATTTCCCAAGGTGTCCTCCCCAGGACAGAAGCAGCAGCAGCATCCACAACAGGCTGTCAGGGAAGCTGATGGCTGGTGGTCGGCAGTGGCCAGGGAAAGTGGCCAGAAGGAATGGACTGAGTTTCCTAGCCCTGAGAGTGTCTCTGTGATCATATCACCTCTCCAGGCTTCTGCTTTGAAGTAGCATAATAGATGTTGAAAAATAAAAGTGTTAGTTGCTCAGTCGTGTCCGACTCTTTGAGAGTCCATAGATTATACCCCACGAGGTTCCCCTGTCCATGGAATTCTCCAGGCAAATGTTGGGAATTCCCTGGTGGTCCAATGGTTAGGACTCCATGCTTTTACTGCCAAGGGCCCAGGTTCAATCCCTGGTTGAGGAACTGAGATCCTGTAAGTTGTGAGGGATGGCTGAAAAGATAAATAAAAATTAATAAAGAAAGCAAATGTAAATTTTATTCATCAAGGGGAAAAAAAAGCAGATCATATTTGATCTCTAAAAGCCCTCTACTGCCACAGAACTCTAATTTATCTAGACCCTGGGTGGACTCTGTCTAGTGTGGTTTCTTACATACTTTTCCTCAGAACCAAAAACTGTTCCCTGTGTTGACTTTTTTAATTGTGTAGAAGTATGAGCTCTCAAGCTTATGAGCTGGGTGACCTTGAGCAAACTGCCTAATCACTTCTTATCTAAAGTCCCTACCTGTGTACTTCAAAGCTTTACAAGGAAAGTCTTCTGAATAGTACTTCACATATAGAACCTACTTTACATAAACTGTTATTATTACTGGCCGGATTGTATATACAAGGTGTAATCAAATACATACTTCTGAAAATACAAAGGAACAAACTATAAAAATAATTACAAATCAAGCTAACCACCCAGCAATGCTTTACAAATTTACATATTTAAAAGCAAGATGCCTGGCATTTTATTATAACCATTTCCCTTAATATAATGGGAGCATTTTTTCCTATCATTAATATTTTAACAATGGCTTTATTACAGTCTTTCCTATGAGGATCTATTATGATATAGTTAAATGCCTCTATTTAAGAAACAGACTGTTTCCAATCTACTATTTGAAAAATGCTGGGATAAATGCCCTTGATTACAAATATTGGGTGAAACAATTTATGTTTATTTCCTCAAGATATATCCTATGAATGAGATTTTTTGGTCAACAGGAATTATCTTCCTCAGGGCTCTTTATATGTAGCTCCCAATTGCTTTCCCAAAGGGCTGCACTAATTTGGAGTGTGAGGGTCCTTATCAAACTACACCCTATTCAGCAATGAATATTACTTTTATGTAATCTTTGTCAATTTGATAAAGTGAAAATGAAGTTGCTCAGTCCTGTCCGACTCTGCGACCCCATGGACTGTAGCCTACCGGGCTCCTCCGTCCATGGGATTTTCCAGGCAAAAAGGTACTGGAATGAGTTGCCATTTCCTTCTCCAGAGGGTCTTCCTGACCCAGGGATCGAATCAAGGTCTACCTGCACTGCAGGCAGACGCTTTACCCTCTGAGCCACTAGAGAAGCTTATATAAAACTAGAGACTTCCCTGGTGGCTCAGAGGGTAAAGCGTCTGCCAACAATACGGGAGACCTGGGTTCAATCCCTGGGTCGGGAAGATCTCCTGGAGAAGAAAATGGCAACTCACTCCAGTATTCTTGCCTCGAAAATCCCTTGGACGGAGGAACCTGGTAGGCTACAGTCCATGGGGTCGCATATATAAAACGAATATAAAACTAATATGTTAATTTAAATGTTTGCTTACAGTGAGATTAAATTTTGTTTTCTCATAGCTAATACATTTTATATTTCTTCTTTAGATTATCTGTTCCTGTTTTTTGACTATCTTTTTATTATTTATTTTAGTGTTTATGTTTTAATATGATTTGCTTTATTATATAACCCTTGGTCATATTTAGACAAAGTTTTCCTCACAATCTCTATTCATCTCTTATTTCTGTTTCTAGTGATATTTTAGTCATTCAATGGTTATTTATTGAGCACCAACTGTGTCCTGATCTCTGCTCCCTGTTCTGGGAAAACTAGACAATATTTGCTGGGAAGCAAATAAAATAGAGAAGCCCTTGATCTCATAAAACTTTTACAGTCTAGTTAGGACAGATATTAATGGAGAAAATAAGTAAGTAAATAATGTAATAAGAGTGATGTTCAAATGATATGGATCATTTTCACCTGCCAGAATATCACAATATAAGAAAGAGCCTTCCTTTTCTTCCCCAAAGAGGATTCACAGTTCTAGCTGCACTTGGAAGCACCAGCGTATTAAATACCCACACCTGCCCAACCTTCCTACCCCATGAATTGGTCCTGGGTGTTATTGATATTTTTTTTAAGCTTGCCAGGCAAGTCTGATGTGAATTCAGTGGATGTGTTTGTGAAATCTGTGTTGAGAATAAAGGGTTGAAAAGGAATTTACTAGTGCCTTCCTGATCTCTCAGCTTGACTACAAAGAGACCAAGACCTGGGCTTTCATATTACAGCTAAAGACACCAATCTAGCTCACCTTGGGACAATGCTGAGAGACACAAGTCTCCTCATTCCTGAGTGAAATCCAGATGACTTGGAAATCAGACCTCAAATCATCCATGAATAGTTAAAGGGAAAGACTCTGGGAGTATGATGAACCACATACCCAAAGATAAAACTAAGAGACACACCAGCAGTGTTGAGGGAAGGCCGAACAGCAAGGAGAGATATAGTTGCAGCACAGAGGCTGTACCAGGACAGGAGTTAATTATAGCATGATAACTAGAAATCTAATTATTATTGGCTAAAAACCATATTTCTTGCTCAGGGTAAATATCCTGCAAGAGCTGGTAAGGAGTTCTACTTCATAGTCACACTTAGGATTTTAGGCTAACACATGAATTTAAACACAAAGAAATAAGAGAAAATGAAAATCAAAGTACCCTCTCTTTCCAATCTGGGCTGATGCCAATAAGATTACTGCTTTTTGCTCTTCATTCTTTAAAAGAATGGTAAGTACCCTCCATATTTATTATTATTATTAACAATCAGATTATATCTCAAGGAAAAACCAGGTTTATTATTCCCTATCCAAAGCTGAATTCCATAAGGAAAAGTAAATCCGAGTTCATCAGTTTTTAACATATGTTGTCCCTGCTCATCAAGGATATGGTTTAAAAATTTACCCGCTCAATTAGCAACGTCTCACATCTGGATGGATGTAAGGGTGGCTGGAATTAAAGAAGATAGAGACACAAAGCCATTTACTGCTCATAACATAGTTCCTGACAATTATGGATAATGAAGTAGCATGGAGTATATTCTACTTTTCTAAGCTGCTACTGTGTAGTGTAGTTTGTGGAAAAGACAAGACCCCACAAAGTCAAGAAATAAAGAGTGTCACTCCCCCAAAAGAAAACATTAGGTAAGACTAAAGAATGAAAAAAATACCAAAGAATGTATTTTTTTAAATATAATCATCACCTGATCTATGCTGACTCAGGTGGATGGTGCAGTATAAGGCATTAGTTCAGCTGATTGAATGCCCATGTTCCTGAAAAATTAGTCAATGGTGTGACCCAACGAAACCTCTTCTCCAAATCCATGTGACTATCCACCTCTTGGAAATAAGATGGGGTGCTATGAAAGAGGATGGGTGGATTACTTCAAATACTTCCCCGTTACCAGGAAAGGAAGTCAGAGTATGGGTCTCTTTTAACTTCAAAAACAACACTGCAGGGATAAAACAGTAGTTCTTCCTCGACTTCCACTGTGTTCTTGAAATACTCTCATGTGAAAAACTTACTGCTGAGGAATTAAAGACTCTGTAGGAATGAGTTTAGGGAATTGATGACATGAGGGGACCTGTGAAAGCCCTATAAATATTTTTGGCCTGTGTGTGCTCAGTTGTGTCTGATTCTTTACAACCCCATGGTCTGTAGCCCTCCAGGCTCTTTTGTCCATGGAATTCTCCAGGCAAAAGTACGGGAGCGGGTTGCCATTTCCTACTCTAGAGGGTCTTTCTGACCCAGGGATAGAACCCCGGGTCTCCTGCATTGGCAGGCAGATCTTTTACCACTGGGCCACCAGGGAAGCCCTCTCTGACACTTTTTAACTGCTTCCTACCTAACAGGGAAGGCTTAGGGTTGTTTGTCTCATCTTATATCTGTTTTAAGGCAACACTGAAAAATCCTCTCCCATGCATTTCTGATTACCATTGTTTTATCTATCTCTGTGTTACAGAGCTGAAAAAATAAAACTTCCCTTCCTATAATCTGGTGTTAGGTGCTTCCACAAGTGACGAACTAGTCAACCTGTGTTTTTTATCTTCTGCTTTGACTAGGAAATAAACATATAAGAAGAAATAAAAGAAAAAAATATATGGTCTGCTATCGATTGAATTGTGCCCCCAAGCTGAGGTTCTTTCTCTCTCAATCTCTCTTCATTTGTCAGATGAGGACAGGACAAGAAGATGACTGTCTGCAAGCCAGGAAGCAAAAGCCTTCACTAGGAATCAAGACAGCACCTTGATCTTGGACTTGCCAGTCTCCAGAAATACGAGAAATGAAGTTTGGTTGCTTAAGCAACCCAGTCTATGTTGTTTTTAGATAACAACTGAAGAAGAATGATGATTATCTTTCACAAATCTGTGGACAATTCTGCCTTGTCTCTAAGGGTTATCATTTTTTTTCTTCTTATTCAGAACCTGGGACACTACACTGCGATAGTGAGGAGAAGCAACAGGTCTACGCTCCTCTCTGGTCTCTTCCATGAACTTCCCCTGGGGCTTATTTTGTCTCCTAAATCTCACCCAATTTTCTGCCACAAAATTGCTTCAAAATCCACATCTCCTAAAACTGAAATTCTCCACGTTGAGGAGGCACTTTTTGAACCCAATTCTCAAGGGAAAGAAACTTGTATGAGAACAAACTAAATTAAATTTCAACTCAAAAATCTGTTGTGGTATTTTTTTTTGTATTATACATAAGGTACTGAACATTAATAAAGTAAAATTTAATTTAATAAAATTTTCCTCAAAGGAAACCATTTGATCTTTCCCTAAATTTAAGTAGACTTCAAAATTATGACTGATTCCTTTTCTTTTTTTGACTGATTCCTTCTTAATGCTTGTTATGTTTGAGAGGGTGAGGGTATAAAATGATCTCACATTTTGATTTTAGAAGAAAAATTATTATTTTGTGTAGAAAGCTCTATAGCCTAAATGTCCAGGGCTTTCTCAAACACAATTCAATGACCATTGTAAAGATATGGTCTCCTTTGGGTCTGGATCTGATAGCTGGCCCTAGGGAGAAATGGACTGTTTTAGGATAGCCACATGTGGTTCTAAGCTATGCTGCTATACTAACCTTGGTGCCTTAATACTTCCTCTTCAAAGGAGTATTGGGGTCTCAAAGGACTTCAGTGTTGTCCTCATGTTTCATGGGTTCCCTGGGCTATAATATCCAACCTGAACCTGTAACAGAATTCCCAGGGAAGCTTAGAGAAAGTCTGAAGCTTAAGTTGGAGGCTCACAAAATTAATATGCATTTATTAAAGATATGCTGTGTTTCCCTCCCAGTTTTTCTTCTATTTTCTGTTTGCAGGTAAATGCTCAGTTTACCAATTTATAGGTTCATTTTTCTTCAAAGGCAAATACTTTAGCAAAATGATTTTGGTACTCTTCCTCTTCTAATAAAATAAAGCAACATAATTTAAAACTTCTAATCCACTTGCAAGACTCTCAGAAAATACTCAGCTTATAAATCATCATTATTGCTAATTATTTCAAACTTTAAGGACTACCATTATGTTTGCTTCTGTGTCTTTCTTTATGTTTGTTTTCCATGTGTTTAAAGTGCTAATGACATTCATTGCTTTTGAGATTTATCAGATTAGCACTACCATAACAGTTTATGGTGTTAGATTTTACAAGATTCACTTAATATAATTTTAATTATCACTGAAAAATGGCTTCTAGTCATAAAAGTGCTTTAAAAATTATAAGCTAAACCCACGCTAAATTAAAAGTCAAGGCTTGTGCTGTTAATAATAATTTTATAAAAGGAGAACATCACATGGCACAGTAGCTTAAAATTGAAATATTCACATTTTAAAAAACAAAGTACATTTAGAAATATAAAACTGCCAAATAAAATGGGTTCTTTGTGATAATGCTTTATGGTATTGTACAAATTGTTACTGGTGTGACAATCACAGGTTATTAGCAATGTGTGTTATTTTAAGAAGCAAGATTTAGATTGGAATCTTGGCATTTAATCCCTAAATTGTGCTTCCAAAATATTATAACGTGATAGTGAAAACAGTGCAAGAATCAATTCTATGCTAAGCATTATGAGGACTGTACTTGCATACACAATATACCTAATTTTGAATCACCTACAAATAGAAACTCAATAAAAGCTTTAGATATTGACTCTGAGGAAACAATATTGCCAAAGATCTCTAGAGATTTTGCAAATTTTAAAAATTTTAGAAGCTCCATTTAAGAGGATATTATAAACAAAGTATCAACACTTTATTCCAATCAAAACCACTATCTAAAAAGGATATTTATTATTTCACATAACTGCTTCATCTTCCCCAAACTTGCTTTAGGATTACCTCTCTAATTTTCCTTAAATTTCTCCCCCTACCTCTAATTAGGATATTCTCCATTTTTCAATAACCTCCTACTTCCCACCTCAATTTGCACTAGGTCTTATATTAATTTCAATACTTTGTTCAAGTCTAAGAGTCATAAACAAAACAAAACAAAACCTTCAAGATTACTTATACTTCTTGTCTAGGGTTAGACAAGCGTTGAATCCTAAAAGGTTGCACAATGATGGCAGAGAATAAGAACATTAGTAACTCAAAGCATGAGACTGTGGATCCAGAGGAAGATATCAGATTTGTAAATGAGTTGATCAAGGGGAAAAAACAGATAGAACCAGACCAGTCAAAAGTTCTAGACCATACCTGAATTTCAAGACATCCTTTGAAGCTGGGTGTCAGGCAACAGCATAAGAGCAGGGAGACAAGTGGCCAGTATTTGAAAATCTGGAAAGAGATACTAGAAAACTATCTTGGAGAAGTTTATTTAGCAACAGAAAATTCTTTCTCTGGAGGGGTAGGGAAGAGATGGGTAGCTGGGAGGGATGGATACATCCACATAAGCCCAGGGGAAGCTTGATTATTGGAAACTCGAGGGTGATCGAAGCAAGGTCCAATGCTGTGAAGAGCAATACTGCATAGGAACCTGGAATGTTAGGTCCATGAATCAAGGCAAATTGGAAGTGGTTAAACAGGAGATGGCAAGAGTGAACATCAACATTCTAGGAATCAGTGAACTAAGATGGACTGGAATGGGTGAATTTAACTCAGATGACCATTATATCTACTACTGTGGGCAGGAATCCCTTAGAAGAAATGGAGTAGCTATCATAGTCATCAAAAGAGTCCGAAATGCAGTACTTGGATGCAATCTAAAAAACGACAGAATAATCTCTGTTCGTTTCCAAGGCAAACCATTCAATATCACAGTAATCCAAGTCTATGCCTTGACCAGTAACGCTAAAGGAGCTGAAGTTCAACGGCTCTATGAAGACCAACAGGACATTTTAGAACTAATACCCCCAAAAGATGTCCTTTTCATTATAGGGGACTGGAATGCAAAAGTAGAAAGTCAAGAAATACCTGGAGTAACAGGCAAACTTGGGCCTAGAGTACAGAATAAAGCAGGGCATAGGCTAATAGTTTTGCCAATGGAATGCACTGGCCATAGCAAACACCCTCTTCCAACAACACAAGAGAAGACTCTACACATGGACATCACCAGATGGTCAACACCAAAATCAGATTGATTATATTCTTTGCAGCCAAAGATGGAGAAGCTCTATACAGTCAACAAAAACAAGACCAGGAGCTGACTGTGGTTCAGATCATGAACTCCTTATTGCCAAATTCAGACTTAAATTGAAGAAAGTAGGGAAAACTACTAGACCATTCAGGTATGACGTAAATCAAGTCCCTTACAATTATACAGTGGAAGTGAGAAATAGATTTAAGGGACTAGATCTGATAGACAGAGTGCCTGATGAACTATGAAGGGAGGTTTGTGACATTGTACAGGAGACAGGGATCAAGACCATCCTCAAGAAAAAGAAATGCAATAAAGCAAAATGGCTGTCTGAGGAGGTCTTACAAATAGCTAAGAAAAGAAGAGAAGCCAAAAGCAAAGGAGAAAAGGAAAGATATACGCATTTGAATGCAGAGTTCCAAAGAATAGAAGGAGAGATAAGAAAGCCTTCCTCAGTGATCAATGCAAAGAAATGGAGGAAAACAATAGAATAGGAAAGACTAGAGATCTCTTCAAGAAAAATAGAGACACCAAGGGAACATTTCATGCAAACATGGGCTCAATAGAGGACAGAAATGGTAGGGACCTAACAGAAGCAGAAGATGTTAAGCAGAGGTGGCAAGAATACACAGAAGAACTATACAAAAAAAGATCTTCATGACCCAAATAATCACAACGGTGTGATCACTCACCTAGAGCCAGACATCCTGGAATGTGAAGTCAAGTGGGCCTTAGGAAGCATCACTATGAACAAAGCTAGTGGAGGTGATGGAATTCCAGTTGAGCTATTTCAAATCCTAGAAGATGGTACTGTGTAAGTGCTGCACTCAATATGTCAGCAAATTTGGAAAACTCAGCAGTGGCCACAGGACTGGAAAAGGTCAGTTTTCATTCCAATCCCAAAGAAAGGCAATGCCAAAGAATGCTCAAACTACTGCAAAATTGCATTCACAAGCTAGTAAGGTAATGCTCAAAATTCTCCAAGCCAGGCTTCAGCAATATGTGAAACCGTAAACTTCCTGATGTTCAAGCTGGTTTTAGAAAAGACAGAGGAACCAGAGATCAAACTGCCAACATCCGCTGGATCATGGAAAAAGCAAGAGAGTTCCAGAAAAACATCTATTTCTGCTTTATTGACTATGCCAAAGCCTTTGACTGTGTGGATCACAATAAACTGTGGAAAATTCTGAAAGAGATGGGAATACCAGACCACCTGACCTGTCTCTTGAGAAACCTATATGCAGGTCAGGAAGCAACAGTTAGAACTGGGCATGGAACAACAGATTGGTTCCAAATAGGAAAAGGAGTATGTCCAGGCTGTATATTGCCACCCTGCTTATTTAAGTTATATGCAGAATACATCATGAGAAACGCTGGACTGGAGGAAGCACAAGCTGGAATCAAGACTGCTGGGAGAAATATCAATAACCTCATATATGCAGATGACACAACCCTTATGGTAGAAAGTGAAGAAGAACTAAAAAGCCTCTTGATGAAAGTGAAAGAGGAGAGTGAAAAAGTTGGCTTAAAGCTCAACATTCAGAAAACGAAGATCATGGCATCCAGTCAATCACTTCATGGCAAATAGATGGGGAAGCAGTGGAAATAGTGGCTGACTTTATTTTTCTGGGCTTCAAAATCACTGAAGATGGTGACTGCAGCCATGAAATTAAAAGATGCTTACTCCTTGGAAGGAAAGTTATGACCAACCTAGATAGCATATTCAAAAGCAGAGACATTACTTTGCCAACAAAGGTCCGTCTAGTCAAGGCTCTGGTTTTTCCAGTGGTCATGTATGCATGTGAGAGTTGGACTGTGAAGAAAGCTGAGTGCTGAAGAATTGATGCTTTTGAGCTGTGGTGTTGGAGAAGACTCTTGAGAGTCCCTTGGACTGCAAGGAGATCCAACCAGTCTATCCGAAAGGAAATCAGTCTTGGGTGTTCATTGGAAGGACTGATGTTGAAGCTGAAACTCCAAAATTTTGGCCACCTGATGTGAAGAGCTGACTTATTTGAAAAGACCCTGATGCTGGGAAAGATTGAGGGCAGGAGGAAAAGGGCACGACAGAGGATGAGATGGTTAGATGGCTTTACCAACTCAATGGACATGGGTTTGGGTAAACTCCGGGAGTTGGGGATGGACAGGGAGGCCTGGGGTGCTGTAGTTCATGGGGTTGCAAAGAGTCAGACATGACTGAGCGATTGAACTGAACTGAACTGAGACATCAGAATTTACCTCCTGATTTACAAAACAGGAATTCAAGAAATGGGTACAGTGCTGAGGCCAGAGTGGAGGCAAACACCCTAGGAACTAGAGTGGACTAAGGTCTTGAGCAGGAGTAATCCTACACTGGGATTAGGGAGCTCCAGTCATAAACAGGAGAAAAGTTTTCCTTAACTCAGTAAAAAACTAACTCCCTAGGAAAAATCAGGACAGAAAAACAAAAATTCCCCAGCCATTTCAGGTGACCCTTGTCATTTCAGCATTGGAAACATGAAGTCTTACTCACTGGACTGCCAGGGATGTTGCCTTCCGTGTCATTTCTGAAATCCGTGTGTGGATCCTTTAGTGGTGGATAGAACACTTTCACAATAACTGGGTTTCCATTTGTGAGGCTGAAGCCTAGAAGACCACTGCCCTCCTTCCTCATGGAGCTTTCCACTTGCCCCTATCTTTCCTTCTGAACTCCTGCAGTAATTATTATTTCCCTCATTAATTTAACATTTAGAATATGCTACCAGTGTATGACTTTAAAAATATATTCGTGTTCATGAACTCCCTTTCCTCTGAAGTCTGAGACAATATTTTAAATCTCTTTACCCTTTATTTCCCAGGAGGCTGGCACACTGGGTATTGATAACAGTTTGCAGATGATGATGAGTTTATAAAACTGGATAAGGGGAGTTGGCAAAGACACTGATTTTGAAAATTCAAAACGTCCAAAACGTCCAACAACTCTGAGGCAAAGGGGTAAGTTTATTTACCTTGAAAACCGGATATTGCTCCAGTGAGCTTCCAAATATCAGATTAACAGCTGTTCAGATTAACCAGATAAACTTTAAATCACTGCCAAGAGAATCTCACAGTTCTCAATATGATGAGAGAGGGAGGGAGGGCGGGAGGAGGGGGTAAGAAAAAGAAAGTGTGCAGTATGATTAACTTAAAATTGTTTAAATGAGTAGAGTTTTTATAATCATCTTTCAAATACTTATAGAAAAAGTGATTAAATGCATTGAAAAGAGAACATTTTAAGAGGCTTTAAAAGTGTATGATTAAGATGAAATGAATGGAAAGAAGAAAAAGGAAATGAGGCTCGAAATCAGGAAAGATTTTGGTAGCAGAGCCATTATCCTGGAGTACATAGAAGCAGAGAGCAGGATTAAAGATACTGTGAACAGACAAACTTCTCATTGCCCCAGAGAACAGACTAGATTTCTGAGTCAATCTTTTCCCATCCGACTAGCGAGACACTTTGTGAACTAATTGGTACTATTGTGGTTCTGAAAACACTTGCTCTCGTCTTGCTTGTAAGAGTGTCTGCATTTATGAAAGAATTGATGGTTTTCTATCTCAGGATCATATCTTCGTTTCTTTTCTGCTGGTAGTGGCTCATACACTCAGAGTCATTCAACAAGCAAACATGCATACAGACAAACACTTACACAGCAGGAAAATGAGTAATCTGTGTTCCATGTAGCTTTGAGATATGGACTGAAGAGATACCTTATTTGCAACTTCTTGAATACTGACATGACTTACCTATGATCTTGTCGACACTAAATGGAAAGATAGTCACCAGCCCCATAGTTGTCTCACCCGCTGGCCTCAGTGATTGACATATCTGTGCTTGTGGGAATGGAAGCTCAACCCACCTCAATTCCCAATTGAGGAGGGGCAGATGCATGACAATGGCAAGTTACTAAGGGGAAAAGGGAACAAGAGACACACTTGTAAAATACACTCAAGTGTGACATAGGCATATAATCTAGACTGCAAGCAGCAGTGAAGGTAGATCTTAAAATGTAAATTCATAGACTATTATACTGGAAGGAACCTTGGCGCTCTTCCAGAACACCCTAACTTGCCCTCCTTGTATAAAGAATTTGAGGCCCCGTGAAGGTAAATGAATTGCCTAGGGTCATATGCCTACTTAGCAATGGTGGGTCAAGTAGCATTACAGATTTGTGGAGCCAAGGCTCAGAGTGACGCAGTCTTAAGGGCAGTTTGCTAACCAATCCCTGCAAAAAATTTCATGTAAAAACAAGGGTAAGACTTTATGCATGAATAATGGAAGTGTGCGTTAGCTGCCAATAACTTTTTAAAATTCCTTTCAGTTATATAGATGCTGGTAGTGACATCTTCTGGAGAAGGCAATGGCACCCCACTCCAGTACTCTTGTCTGGAAAATCCCATGGACGGAGGAGCCTGGTAGGCTGCAGTCCATGGGGTCGCTGAGGGTTGGACACGACTGAGCGACTTCACTTTCACTTTTCACTTTCCTGCATTGGAGAAGGAAATGGCAACCCACTCCAGTGTTCTTGCCTGGAGAATCCCAGGGACGGGGGAGCCTAGTGGGCTGCCGTCTATGGGGTCACAGAGAGTCGGACATGACTGAAGTGACTTGGCAGTAGCAGTGACATCTTCAAAAAGGGGAGAGTATCACATAACAGCTCATAAACTGAGTAAAAGCACTATTGTCTTCACTCAAATCTCTTACCTAACAATAGTCGCCCTAACAATTGAACTCAGCAGCTTTGATCTACATAGAAGAAACCCTGGCAAAAGCACTGTGCTTCCAGTTTAAAAAATCACCTGCCTCCACTTCATTCTGTTAGTCTCCTAAGCACACTTTTATTCATTCTTTCATTCACCCTCTCATTCAATGAACATGGTGTTCCAGATACCATCCCAGGTTACAGGAATAAGGAAGGTAACAAAATAGAAAAATTCTTTTCATCACTGGATTTAAATTTTGGTGGATACAATAAAGCAGAGTAGACAAAATATCACATGGTTTTATGAGGATGCACACTTATTGCTTAAACTATCTCTTATAAATGGAAAGAGAGGTTCTCTTAAATGATCTTCTACTGTCTTTTAGAACCTTATTGTTTTCCATCTGTCAGATTAATTGCTAGATATTAGAAATATAATCTTAACTGAGATTTTAAACATCTCTGATATTACAAACTCCCATCCAAAGAGCGAAACCATAATATCCAAGTATGGTGCTTTTCCTCTTTTTTCACTGGGGAGTCCCATTTCCATTTTCTATAAAGAATCACCATTCCTGCCTCTCATCTCAGAATAATACATTTTTTTAGGGAAATGTGTAAAACAATTCATTCAGTAATCTAGGAACTAGTCAGTCCTTACCAAATTCAAGGTGAGTTTAGTTCCCTTCTATCCTCCTTCCCTTGCTCTCTTTCTCATGTTCCTCCCTCCAGCACTTGTGTGACACCCAGGGCTCTGTAAATGAAGGACTTACTTTGATGGGGACAAGAAGACACCTTCCTCTCGACCCCTTCCCTGGAACCCAGCAGATGGAAAATGTACCAGTTTTGTTTTCTGAAGCTGATCAATATAGATCCATACCCTGAATGTAACTTAGATCAGGTAAATGTGAAAATAAATGAGAAAATAAAATACTATAATCTCAAATACTCCATTCCTTGCCATTTGGGTATAAGTGGTATGGTGGACAAAAGATTGAACACAGAAGAAACTAAGATAAAAATGTTTGATACAATCAGTAAATAGGTTGCTTCACATTTATTAGCGTTGTTATTCTAAAATACAATTACTAGAATTTTCTGTGCCCTCCAATTCTACTCTGAAACTTGATTTCCTGAAAAATATTAATATTAAATCACTGTGAAGTGGCATATTATTCATAGGAAATGTAGTTGCCAACTAAACACCTTATCAATATTCAAGTTTAATTTTTTTTTAATTTCATGTTTTTATTTATTGCTCCTGAGAAATACTTGTGTGCTTCTGAAACCATAGAAGAATGTAGGGGCCTGTGCTTTTCTTAATCAACAAATATTTACGTGGTAAATAGAATGCCTTTGGCCAAGAACTTGCATGTTGACTTGCATGCTGGTGAAAATTTAAATAGCTGATTAAACTCCTCCAACACAGGATTTATAATGGATGCCACTATCATTTTGCAAAGTAATTTAATGCATATTTAGTACAATTTTATGTGCTATCTTTTCAGAAGGAGACCCAGCTGTGATTCTGCAAGTGTAAGAAAGAGAGCAGTTGATATAAGGGCAGCAGTTTGTTGAGATTTGTGTGAAGGTCTTCTGATCCTTGCTTCACTAGAAAGACATAACTGTAGATTTGGAAAAACTTCAAGATGTTGCTACTAGATATTGTATGCATTTTGAGTACAGCAGACAAACAAATGTAATATTCAGTACTCAAGGACTTAAAAAATCTATTTGGAAGTTTCTACCGCTAATTCTTCCTTGGTAGCTCAGACGGTAAAGCATCTGCCTACAATGCGGAAGACCCGGGTTCAATCCCTGGGTCGGGAAAATCCTCTGGAGAAGGAAATGGCAACCCACTCCAGTACTCTTGCCTGGAAAATCCCGTGGACGGAGGAGCGTGGTAGGCTACAGTCCACGGGGTCGCGAAGAGTTGGACACGACTGAGCGACGTCACTCACTCACTCACTGCTAATTAGATAAACACATCTAAAGGAGGACACACACCTATGGCACAGCCCTAGACTAGGGAGGAGCAAGTGAGCCTACAACTCAAGACTGTTGCCTGGAAGAGTCACACCTTATAATGTGCACATGTGTGTGTGCATGGCCCCATGAAGACTAACTAGCATCACTGTTTTACCGCTGTGTGAATGAACCATAACACTAAGGTCCATCTTAATTAAGTCAAACAAAAATTCTTCTCCTAATTTCCAAAGATTTTACTTTCATCAGAAATTATCCCTGAACTCTCTTAATTCTCTATATTAACAATAATTGACTTGATTTTAATAATAATTTGCTAAAATTATTATAATTTCTCACTTTATGTTCTCCTAAGGTAGTAGAAGGTTCAGATCAGTTTTTGCCTGGAAACCATAGAAATCACATACTTCACAGAGAGAGAAAAGGAAGATAGAGAGAAACCAAAATAAAGGATGGAAAATATATTTTCAGATGAGAGTTAAAATGAACCTAACTAATGTTGTCCTATTATTTATTTCAAGCTGTCTGAAGTCTGCACCAGGGATGTATTCTCAATTTTTGTGGCCTTTTATGAGGAGAAAAGGCTTACTCAGTGTATCATATTTTGCATGTTTTCTTTCTGTTGCTTTTAATGAAAATGTTATCAAATTGTTGCAGTGCATTCTGGCATCACTGACTCATGGTGTTTGGCCTGTGTGTGCAAGCCTGAAGCAGCCTTCTTGTAAGCACCTGAAATCTGTTAGCACCAATTCCCCACCCAAGAAGCATAATAAATACGTCAGTCCTCTGAACCTCATTTAGGTTGACGTGTTTAGACTATTAACTAAAAATATGCCATTTCTTTGCTCTTTTTAAATGAAATCCAAGATTAGCTGTAGAAATGGAAAATAATTGGCAAAAACTGGTCTAGAAAATAATACTGTTTAACAAAATAATATTTGAGAAACATTAATACTTGGTAATAAAAGGAGTGTAATAAAGGTGCCATGTGCTATCTCTGTCATTCCTTCAATCTGATGCTCTGTAGGGAAAGACAGAGTTGAGAGGAAGGAGAACCACACACATTCACTTTTTAAAATGGGAGAATGAGCTATAAAGAGAACGAAGATATATATATTAATATATTTTTAAGTTGGGTTTATATTACTATAAGAAAATGCACTCAAGCCTTGGGAACTTCCACAAGAGTTAGTGAGTTTAGTAATCTGGATATCTAGGAATCAATCCTTTCAGTCTAGTGCTTGAAATCAAAAGGTAACCAGAGGGAGCCAAGGGAAAGGTCTAGAGCTTCAATTTATCAAATCTTAGCTAAACTCTCAGAGGAGCTCCAACATTATAACTTTGGAGTCTATACTTAATAACCACTGTTCACTTTTTCAGTGTTTGTGTACTTGTTTATGCTTTTTAAGCAGGAGCCAAGAGGGAAGAAAAACATTCTTTCAATAGCCCTCTAACTGAGTTCAGTTTTACTGGAATGAAGAGAAGGAACAGGGGAGAGCAAAGAAGAGGGACAGACCTAAATAACTTTCCTTCCAGAGAAATCAGGAAATTGAGGCAGAATCTGGAGAGTGTTGCTCAAAGTACATCAACTTTAGAGACTGATGTAGAGATTTCCACCACTGAGATCAAAGAGTGGTTAAAGACTCTTAAAAGCACTGAGGTAAGAAACTGAAGTCATTGTTTTTCATCTCTGAATTATGTTTTCACAGATTAAATAATACGCACTCTTGAAATGTGGGCTTCTCCAGTGGCTCAGCAGTAAAGCATCTGCCTGCAATGCAGAAGACCTAGGAGATGCGGGTTCACTCCCTGGGTAGGAAAGATCCCCTGGAGAAGGAAATGGCAACCCACTCCAGTATTCTTGCTTGGAAAATCTCATGGACAGAGGAGCCTGGTGGGCTGTAGTCCCCGGGGTTGCAAAGAGTCAGACACAACTGAGCACACATGCACATATCTTGAAATGTATATACTATGGAAATGTCAGATACAGGCGAATTCAGAACTCAGAATAACATTAAATTGTTTAGCAGTCCATATTTGCAATTTTGCATTACAAGCTTCACTGCTCCATTTCACCAACCAACTTCAACCCACAGCTTAGCAAGTATCTCTTGAAGCTCTACTATTCATCTAGCTTTGAACCATGAATACAGGCGATAGATAAAAAAATAAAAAATACACAACTGTGAAACATGGTCTACACCCAAGAGAAATCGACAGTTTTAGTTGACGTCTATATCCAGAGTTTCCCTGCTGATTACAAGAAAGTTTGTTCCCTGTTCTAAGTGGACATGAAATAGAGCTTTATCAAAGGGATTTTTATGAAGAGTACAATTCAGCAGCAGGCTGAACCAATTGAATTGACTTTTTTAGTTTTGAATTCATGTTAATAAAAAGACTTTTTATAGTTATTAAGAATTAGAGTAATAGATTGTTTTGTGCCCTCTTGAGCCACAGATTCAGACAATGAGTTTTCTACTCTAAATTGAGTGAGTCCTACAATCGACATTATATCTCTGCTGTTATCCCTATACCTGTCTTTTGTTTTGTTTTCTGACAAGCAACTGTGATTGAATAAGGCAGTTAGCTGGTGTGTGAATACTACTGCTGGAAATGCTACATAGACACAAGGGAGGATTATCAAACTAGAATTGTGATGTAAGTTTTAGAACAGCTTGAGGAATATTCAAGACAAAGGTCAAAGAAACAGGCAGTGAAAATCAACATGCATTTAGGGATTGGAGGAAACCTAACTTACTAAGGGCACTACATAATTATTGCAGCTGGGGAGGACACATCAACAAACGTGCCACCAAGAGTAGCTGGAAGAATGTATGGTTGGAGGTGTATCAGGACATCAGGGATTTGAAGAGAAGAGTAATTACTAATGTGAGCTTCCAGGAGCAAGACTCAGCAGACCTTTACTATAGCATCCCCATAGAGAAAGGATATAATTTAAGTTCCCACCACTAGGGCCTGACTGCATTTTCTGAGCAAGTTTATAACTAGGCATTCCCAGTGGTTGGAGAAGGAAATGGCAGCCCACTCCAGTATGTTTGCATGGGGAATCCCATGGATAGAAGAGCCTGGTGGGCTACATTCCATGGGGTCACAGAGTCAGACATGACTGAGCAACTACTGCTACTACTACTATGCTATGCTATGCTAAGTCGCTTCAGTTGTGTCCGACTCTGTGCGACCCCATAGATGGCGGCCCACCAGGCTCCCCCGTCCCTGGGATTCTCTAGGCAAGAACACTGGAGTGGGTTGCTGTTTCCTTCTCCAACGCATGAAAGTGAAAAGTGAAAGTGAAGTTGCTCAGTCGTGTCTGACTCTTAGAGACCCCATGGACTGCAGCCTTCCAGGCTCCTCCATCCATGGGATTTTCCAGCCAAGAGTACTGGAGTGCGGTGCCATTGCCTTCTCCAATGCTCGATGGTAAAAAGCTTTTCAACATGTATTCTGCATACATGTAGATCCACATCTTAACACAGAACACATTTTAAAGGATGACATAGAGATTAAATGTTCCTATCTTTTTTCCTTTTCATGCTGTTAGATAGGAACATTTAATCTCTATGTCATCCTTTAAAATGTGTTCTGTGTTAAGAAGTGGATCTACATATATTCTGCTTTATTGACTATGCCAAAACTTCTGACTGTGTGGATCACAAAAAATGTGGAAAATTCTTAGATGGGAGTATCAGACCATCTGACCTACCTCTTGAGAAATCTGTAAGCAGGTCAAGAAACAACAGCTAGAACTGGACATGGAACAACAGCCTGGTTCCAAATAGGAAAAGGAGTATGTCCAGGCTGTATACTGTCACTCTTCTTATTTAACTTATATGCAGAGTATATCATGAGAAATGCCAGGCTGGGTGAAGCACAGCTGGAATCAAGATTACTGGGAAAAATATCAATAACCTCAGATATGCAGATGACACCACCCTTATGGCAGAAATCAAAGAACTAAAGAGACTCTTGATGAAAGTGAAAGAGGATTGAAAAAGTTGGCTTAAAGCTCAACATTCGGAAAGGAAAAAAAAAAAAAACAAAACTCAACATTCAGAAAACTAAGATCATGGCATCCGGTCCCATCACTTCATGGCAAATAGATGGGGAAATAATGGAAACAGTGAGACTTTATTTTCTTGGGCTCCAAAATCACTGCAGATGGTGACTGCAGCCATGAAATTAAAAGACACTCCTTGGAAGAAAAGTTATGACCAACCTAGACAGCATATTAAAAAACAGAGACATTACTTTGACAACAAAGGCCCATCTATTCAAAGCTATGGTTTTTCCAGTGGTCATGCATGGATGTGAGAGTTGGACTATAAAGAAAGCCGAGTGCTGAAGAATTGATGCCTTTGAACTGTGGTGTTGGAAAAGACTCTTGCAGGTCCCATGGACTGCAAGGATATCCAACCAGTCAATCCTAAAGGAAATCAGTTCTAAATATTCACTGGAAGGACTGATGCTGAAGCTGAAACTCCAATACTTTGGCCACCTCATGTGAAGAACTGACTCCTTGGAAAAGACCCTGATGCTGGGAAAATTGAAGGCGGGAGGAGAACGGGACAACAGAGGTTGAGATGGTTGGATGGCATCACCGATATGAGTTTGAGTAAGCTCCAGGAGTTGGTGATGGACAGGGAAGCCTGGCCTGCTGCAGTCCATGAGGTCATAAAGAGTTGAATGCGACTGAACAACTGAACTGAACTGAGAGATTAAATAATTATAAACATTAATTTTAATTAATAAGATAATTTTTATTGTTCCTTTTACACTATTGCGTAAATAAATATGGTAAAATGTTTTATTATTTTTTAATTGGCTTCAACTTTATGATTCAGTTATTTGAAGAAGCTCTGGTTTTTTAAGTCTGATTTATGAGTACTTGATTTTATTTGCTATTGTAGTTGAAAAGATATCCCCAAAGTATACACAGTTTGATAAAAGTGCATCACTAGCTATGTTTACAAAATCATAAAACTCACTGCCACCCACCAATTACATAAATTTTTTTGCCAAAATTCAGATAGCAAAATGTCCATCTTCCCTGATGGTAATCAGATGCTCTTACATACAAATTGGAAGGTATTTCCCCTTATTTTTTAAAAACAAAGTAGTTCAAAATTCACTGAATAACTTTATTTGGAAGATTTTAAAAACAGGTTAAGAAATTCAGTTTTCCTGTTTTGTAAGTATGTAGAGTTTATTAATACAAGAGTTTTTATAGGCGACACATTACTTTCAGTAATAAAATCACACAGCAGTGGAAACATTTGCAAATATTCATTTTTGAAGGACTCTCATTGTAGTGAGTTTTTTTTAATACGTAGCATTTTCTTTCTCATTTATTGTTTAAATGTCATCTTTACCTTTGAGAGGGACAGATTTGGTGGGTTTTTTTGATAGCTCCTAGACAGCACACTGTTGAAAGCCATTTCCCTCACAAAAATATTTAGCAAATTTAAAATATTTATCTTTTCATGAAATAAAAATATATAGCTTTTACACTTCAACAACTGTTGTAAAGATTTTGCTACAAGATTAATGGCAAACTTCTGTGGGTAATAGATTTTTCCACTTCTCACTGCAAAGTATTTAAAAATTATAAAATTTCCAGCTCTTGCTTTTATTAAAATAATCACCTTGGTGGCAGTAAACGGCAAATAGACTTTTGTCACGAGATGGTAAAATCAAATGAATGAGGGCAGCCCTGTCAACACCTCCACCTTGAGAAACTTCCATTTCTCCTTCAGGAGGCCTCAAGGGCCTGGGTTACTGGCTGAGATGTCAAGGGTGTGGGATCCAGTGTTAATTCACATATGGATTATTAGAAAAGCTTTATTTTTGTTTGAAAAGTAATAAAGAAAGGCTCTACTTACTTTTTGTCTGCTCTGCTGACTCTCCTTGCACACTCCAGGGAGCATAGGCAGTATGAAGACCACGTGGCACTTGTCTGGATTTTTCTAGAAAATGGCGAGCAGAGGAACTGTAGAAGTACAGATTTGGGACTTGAACCCAGGTATTATAAGCTTCAGACTCACTTTTAACCATCTTACCCACAAGCCTTTACAGTGGGTGTGAGAATGATTGGCTCTTGCGTTGCCTGCTAAGTCATTTCAGTCATGTCTGACTCTTTGAGATCCTATGGACTGTAGCCTGCAAGGCTCCTCTGTCCATGGGATTCTCCAGACAAGAATACTAGAGTGGGTTGCCATGCCCTCCTACAGGAGATCTTCCCAACCCAGGGCTCAAACTCACATCTCTTACCTGTCCTGCATCGGCAGAGCAGTTCTTTACCACTAACACCACCTCACTTGCCCAGATGAGTGTATGACAAGATGAAGTTAGAAAAGACCCACCTCCTGAGAACCCAGATGTCAAAGAGGAAAGTGGGCTGCTTGTTTCTGCCCCTGGACCACAGAGACCTTACTATTCGTATAAGGACCAAGGAGCATACCAAACATTGACCAGAATATCATGTTCTTCCGTGAGGTGTATGAAGGAGTGAATGGTTTCCACGGACACTCTCCCAAGTTGAAAGAATAAAGGGTAAAACCTTCCCTGTGATCTGAGCTTCCCAATCACCTCTTTGACAGTCAGGATAATTTCCTTCAACCCCTTTGAGCCTCTGTGTCCTTCCTCTGTAACACAGAGATTAGAATTCCTGCTGCCAGGATTCAGTTCAGTTCAGTTCAGTCACTCAGTCCTGTCTGACTCTTTGCAACCCCATGGACTACAGTACACCAGGCTTCCCTGTCCATCACCATCTTCCGGAACCTCACATCGGTGATGCCAGTGTATTTAATGAAATGTAAAATATTAAAACCATGGGGTTGGATCTGTTGAAAAGGAATGGAGAGGACCTTCACTATCCTCAGTGGTTCCAGACACAGAAAACATCCAGTGCCTGAGGCTGACTGGTGGGTGAATCGAGGAAGAGAATCCTTTCTAACTAAGGCAATTTCAAAAAATTGGTCTTCAGTTCACAGCTTGGGTGGGTACAAGTGATCCACCCACTCCCAGCTGTGCACAGAGAAAACCTAGTCCTGGATTGGGTGGCACCTGGGCTGCCTAGAAAGTTTGAGAAACAGTTCTATTTCTGGGCATCTCAAAACTCCCCAAGCACTCCTCCACAACATGCAATTTACTCAATGCTTTCCCTGGACAGCCTGCCTTCTCTTTATTGTATTACATGTTATAAAACCTTTGGAAATGCAAAGAATTCTCATTAGCACAACTTTTTGTTTTCCCAAAACATGACTTCCTCAAGCTGTGGAAACCTCATCCAGCAAGGAATGAAAAAATAAAAGAAGATATCCTTGTCTAAAAATGCTTTATTTTTGTCCCATAAACCCCTGAACTTTATTCTGATAGAATTGCTTATGAAAGCTTCTTTCAATCCAGTATTGGGTATAAATGAAAGAGGAAATGAATAGCATAATTCATAATGAGATATTTCATAGGTCCTTTGCTAAAAGTCAGAACTCTGCTATGCCTCCCTTTATTGAAAGCTCCCAAATAACGCATCTTATTATAATTTTGGTGTTGTGTATGTTATATATCTGAAAGGCAGATATTATGTAATGGATCTGAAAATAAATTTCAGATGCAATTATGAACCAATTTTCTTTCTTCTAAAACTACTACCCTGAGTTTCTTCTTCTCTTTACCATTGTACTTCTAGAATGAGAAGTCCATCTCAATCTGACATAGCCTGCAGCCTGCCTTCCTCTCTCATCACCAGACTGGAGCTGCTCTCTAGGAGATCATCAACTGAAACTTTATCTATTTTAAAGTCACGGAACTGTTGACATTAACATCCTCTCCTAGAAATCCTCCCCTCCACTGATATCAAGCTCGTTTCTTCATTCCTCTCAACCCTTTGCCTGTTCCTCTCCGTCAGCTCCCAGCCTTAAAGGATCCATCCACAAGGGCTTTGTTACGTTGTGATTCACTTTGTAAATGCTCCCCTGGTTTGGCCTTCTTTATTTCTAACCAGCAGTCCTTGTAGACTATGACTACCATGTAGGGTAGACGTAGTCCTTTTAACTCTAACCTCGTCCTTCTGACTTATCTGTCAGCTTTGAGGCTGTATTTTATTTTAATTCTTTAAACTTTTTCAATTGTCTACCCCAAATACAGGCTAAATCACAGCATTCACCCCCTTAGAAAACCTGGTGGCTTCCCACTCCTTTCACGACACTGTGTACATTCCCTGGCAATGAAGGCTCTCTCAAGGTCTGATTCCAGCCCTGCTTGCAGCCTCATTTCCCAGCCATTCCTGTGAGAATTCCTCTCTCCGGGGATGGCAGATGTCTTATTGTTCTCTGAGGGCACTCTGCAGTTTTCATATCTCTGTTCCGTAGAATGCTCTACCTGAAGAAGGAGATTTCAGTTAAGTCCAATACAGATGGCCCCACCTCTGAGAAACCTTCCAAAATGCCCAGTGAAATTCCACCTCTTCTCCCTTTGGCCCTCCCCTCCTGCTACACACACAGCATAGAGTCTGTCCTTGATAAAGCATTAGGTGACTGCAGCTTGTGTTAATTGTCTACATGCATGTTTCACAAAGAGATTTTAAAATGGAAAATTCACAATAAATATCTAATACAGGATATTAGATTGTCCTGACTTGCTATAGACGAGGGAGAAGAGTGGATAATTTTTTAACTTATATAAAATTCTAAAATAAAGGGCAAAAATATTGTAATGAACACTAAGGCACTAATGTACTAAATGTAGATTACGTGTACACTAATGTACTAAACACTCATCCAGAAATAAACAATAAATGTTGACATTTTATGTTATTTACCACAGAGTTTATTTTTAATTTAACAAAATATTTCTGATACAGTGCAGTCCCTTTAGTATTCAATCTATAGTTTCATTTTCTCCTCTCTCTCACTGGAAGTAACTTCTCATGAAATCACTCTGTATCCAATTCACCTGAGCTTTTCATTTTTAATACTATTTATATGCTCAGTAATACATAAGCGATGTTAGTATTGTTTTATGCATTTTAAAAGCTTAAATAAATGGTAAAACCATGTAACTTGCTTTTTCTACTCAATATTATACTTTAAAAATTTGCCCATACTGGTACATATGAATCTAGTTCATTCATCTGAATTACTATGTGCCTCATTTGATAAATATACCATGATTCATTCATTCTCCTATTAATGGATATTAAATATTTATTTCCCCATCTTTTTGGTGAGGAAATAGTCATGCAATGAGCATACTTGTATCTGTCTCCTCTGCCCATTTTCAAGTGTTTTTATAGAGTATATGTTTAGACACAGAATTATTGGGTATTGTTTGTTCATTTTCATTTCCAAGTTTGATAGATATTGCCAACTTAATGGAGAAGGCAATGGCACCCCACTCCAGTATTCTTGCCTGGAAAATCCCATGGACGGAGGAGCCTGGTGGGCTACAGTCCCTGGGGTCGTGAAGAGTCGGACACGACTGAGCGACTTGACTTTCACTTTGACTTTCATGCATTGGAGAAGGAAATGGAAACCCACTCCAGTGTTCTTGCCTGGAGAATCCCAGGGACGGGGGAGCCTGGTGGGCTGCCATCTATGGGGTCGCACAGAATCGGACACAACTGGAGCGACTTAGCAGCAGCAGCAGCAGCAGCAGCAGCCAACTTAATCCCCAAAATGGTGGTTAAAGATGGAGGCACGTTAATGAAATGTGAATGTAACTGAAAAAGAAAGACTTACTTATGTCATCCATGATGTTCAGAGCTAACTAAAACACTAGGAAGTAGAGGAATATATAAATTTCAGGAATTGGCCATTCACTCATTGCCAGCCAATAATCAAGTAGGCCTAATTTATGAAGACAACAGTGTCAGCAGTTTCTGTGATCTTTTTTTTTAACATTTTTATTTTATATCGGAGTATAGTTAATAATGTTGTGTTAGTTTCAGGTGTACAGCAGAGTTATTGTTATGCATATACATGTATCTATTCTTTTTCAGTGTGATCTTTTCTAGTATACAAACGTTGCCATTCTTTAGCAAATATGAATCTTGACGAAAATCTCGAGTAAGCAAAAACTAAAGCACTTCTCTTTTTCCTTTAAGTCAACAAACTTTGACTAATATCTCTATTCTTCTTTTGCATCCCCAATTCCCTGAGATATGCAGAGTTTCCAGGAACTTACATAACATCCCTGGTGTCTCAGATGGTAAAGAATCCACCTGCAATGAGGGGGACCCTGGCTCGATCCCTGGGTTGGGAAGATCCCCTGGAGGAGGGAATGGCAGGCCACTCCAGTATTCTTGCCTGGAGAATCCCCATGGACAGAGGAGCCTGGGTGGGCTACAGTCTATGGGGTCACGACATGACTGAGGGACTAAACACAGCACATGACATTAGGGATTTCACAGTCCTCTTCAGTGACTGCTTCTGCCTATGACTGAAAATGGGCATGTAGCCCATTCAGATATGGCAGCTTTGCTTCTCATTAGTCACATGTGGAGTGCAGAAATCTTTGTTGAAGCAATGAGTACCTGTATGTAGGGTCCAGAGGACTCAGTAAACAGTAGGCGGGCTTTTGAGGTGTTTGCCCCTCTGCGGGCCACTCTTGAGCTCTAATCTTGAGACTTCCCCACTTTTGTCCTTTTCTTGAGTCTTCTGGAATCCAACACCTCTCTTTCTCTCTCTCTCTCACTCACAGTCACACTCTCTCACTCATACTCTCACTCACACATACACACAAACACACATACACAATCTCCCTTCTCATTATCTTCAAAGATAAGATAATGAATCTCTTCTTTCCATTCTAAAATATTTAAAACATACCCATGGTTTATGATAACAAAAAACTTATTTTGCCCTATGCTCTGTGGGATTTTATAAAATTGCAACTTAAGTCCTAGATATTTCAGGGTCAATTACTATTTTTTGTTGATTAACACAAGAGGTAATTAGGGATACCAATTATCCAGAAGTATTACTTTAATTAAGTGAAGTAATTATTTTCTATAGGACTTGGAAGAAACATGAGTAACCACAACTTAAACTATTGAGCAGTTTGGAGAGGACAGTTTTGGAATTACCAATTCTCAATTCTCATTTCTTCCTGTGCATGCTCAATCACTCAGCCGCGTCCAGCTCTTTGTGACCCTATGGACTGTAGCCCACCAGGCTTCTTTGTCCGTGGAATTGTACAAGTGAGAATACTGGAGAGGGTTGCTATTTCCTCCTCGAGGAGATCTTCCTGACCCAGGAATCAAACTCGTGTCTCCTGTGTCTCCTGCATTGGCAGGTGGACTCTTTACCACTGTGCCACCTGGGAAGCTTTCATTTCTTCCCAGTTTTTCTCAAATACTTTGGGCACAGAGTGTTCAAGCACAGTGAGTCCAGTGCTGGGCCATTACCATCTGACACCAGCTGGCAATGCTCTACCAATTATAAAGAAATAAAAATGACTGGGGCTTAGAGCTTTTTGTGTGAAAAGGTGTTTTCAAACCACTAAACTGCTCCATTATTTAGTTCTATTTTGTTAATGAACAGTTGGGGAAAGCCAAGGAAATCAGAAGAAGCCCATTAGGTGATTAGATTCCCAGCCCAAGTCACCTCCAGGTCTCCACATTTTCTTAGAGCTCAGGGTGCACACCTTGAACAGACTGTCAAGACCTAGACTCTCCAGTGTGAACCCTGCTGTAGCTTCTGCTGACCATACTCTGCAATGTTCTTGTTGACCCAGATCCCAGGTTTGGGAGTATAGAGATTGAGTCAAGACAAAAAATAAGTATAAAGGCCAAAAGCTTTGGTGAGGCCATCTGATTGAAAGTGAAAGCCTGAGTTTCCCATACAAATTAGGACCTCTGGTGTTAAGTCATCACTAACAATGAATATGCATGTGGATGGTCATACTCTAGTCACAACCTCCATACCTGAGCCAAATTCTATATATCAAAGGGCAATGGCGGGTGATCTTACTAGCTGACTCTATTATTTAACTTATATGCAGAGTACATCATGAGAAACGCTGGGCTGGAAGAAGCACAAGCTGGAATCAAGATTGTCGGGAGAAATATCAATAACTTCAGATATGCAGATGATACCACCCTTATGGCAGAAAGTGAAGAGGAACTCAAAAGCCTCTTGATGAAAGTGAAAGTGGAAAGTGAAAAAGTTGGCTTAAAGCTCAACATTCAGAAAACGAAGATCATGGCATCCGGTCCCCTCACCTCATGGGAAATAGATGGGAAAACAGTGGAAACAGTGTAAGACTTTATTTTTGGGGGCTCCAAAATCACTACAGATGGTGACTGCAGCCATGAAATTAAAGATGCTTACTCCTTGGAAGGAAAGTTATGTCCAACCTAGATAGCATCTTAAAAAGCAGAGATATTACTTTGCCAACAAAGGTCCATCTAGTCAAGGCTATGGTTTTTCCTGTGGTCATGTATGGATGTGAGAGTTGCACTGTGAAGGAGGCTGAGCACTGAAGAATTGATGCTTTTGAACTGTGGTGTTGTAGAAGACTCTTGAGAGTCCCTTGGACTGCAAGGAGATCCAACCAGTCCATTCTGAAAGAGATGAGCCCTGGGATTTCTTTGGAAGGAATGATGCTAAAGCTGAAACTCCAGTCCTTTGGCCACCTCATGCGAAGAGTTGACTCACTGGAAAAGCCTCTGATGCTGGGAGGGATTGAGGGCAGGAGGAGAAGGGGACGACAGAGGATGAGATGGTTGAATGGTATCACTGACTCGATGGACGTGAGTCTGAGTGAACTCTGGGAGTTGGTGATGGACAGGGAGGCCTGGCGTGCTGCGATTCATGGGGTCGCAAAGAATCGGACATGACTGAGCGACTGAACTGAACTGAACTGAAGTTTCACTGCTTTATCTCATACTAAGTCTAAGCAACCAAAGATGTAGGTGCATTTTTCAGCAGCTCTGTTTACAGGCCATTAAAAATACTCTTGGTGGGGTAGGGAGTCAGTAGAATTTGAGGAAGAATATAACCCTGAAGGAATTATAACCCAGAAATTTGCCTCAGCTCTCTTGCCAAGGCAGTGGCTTGGGTAACCATAAACATATGGAAGTAAACAAATCAGTATATCCTCTGTTGGTGAGGAATTCTGGAGAAAAACCCAATAATAGGTATTTAACTAAGGGAAGATCTCATAGAATTTACACTACGAGAGTTATTTCTCAGCATATGGTGTTTAATCAGGAGTGGAACTTTAAAAGCCTTTTGTTCAGCAGAATGACTTGAGGTTACTGGAATGAAGGAAATCAAGATACTAGCCTTTTATTTTTTCTAAGATGACCATTCAAGTAGAGAGATATCACTGAATTATGCTAAATATGACAGGAAAATATTCCTGTAAACAGAAGAGACAATGAAGCCAGTACATGACTTCTTTAGCATTTGACAAAAATGCACCTCAGTTGCCCTTAAATACATTGAAGATAGGAAAAGGGGCCAAGAGAACTGGGATTAGTGTTCAGTTTTCTGCTCAGTATTCAGCTAAGGCAAAGGAAAAGAGAGCCACTACTGCTTCTCACTCCATGGGATGGAATAAATGACACTACGAGGCCAGAGTTAAGGTGTGGCCAGGTGCTCAAAGGGAAATCCACAGAACTAGAAAATTCCTGGAAAGTTGGTAATAACTGACATCTGCAAGTCAACTTCTTATCCACTGGAAAGAAATCCCAGGACTGTACCTATGTATATAAGAAAGAAGAGTGGGGCTAGGATTTAAAGCAGCCCACAGAATAATATGCAGAATAAGGACAGGAATGTTAGAAACTGGCAACTAAATAGAGTGAAGAAAAGTCAAGCATTGAGGCAGAGTGGAAGATAGAGTGTCTGTATAAAAACAGGTCTTAACACCTGTGCAACACTGTTTAAAATGGAAAAACCATTAAGATCACTGGGAGACTGATGGGGATAAAGAGTTAGGATATCTAATTCTATAGGGAGGAGAGACTGTCGAAGAGGAATAAACTTGAATGAATAAATGAACACCAAGTACCAGATAAGAAAGACATTAGAAATTAAAAAAAAAATGCTGGAGAGGGTGTGGAGAAAAGGGAACTCTCTTACACTGTTGGTGGGAATGCAAACTAGTACAGCCACTATGGAGAACAGTATGGATATTCCTTAAAAAACTGGAAACAGAACTGCCTTATGATCCAGCAATCCCACTGCTGGGCATACACACTGAGGAAACCAGAAGGGAAAGAGACACGTGTACCCCAATGTTCATCGCAGCACTGTTTATAATAGCCAGGACATGGAAGCAACCTAGATGCCCATCAGCAGATGAATGGATAAGAAAGCAGTGGTACATATACACAATGGAGTATTACTCAGCAATTAAAAAGAATACATTTGAATCAGTTCTAATGAGATGGATGAAACTGGAACCTATTATACAGAGTGAAGTAAGCCAGAAAGAAAAACACCAATACAGTATACTAACGCATATATATGGAATTTAGAAAGATGGTAACAATAACCCTGTGTATGAGACAGCAAAAGAGACACTGATGTATAGATCAGTCTTATGGACTCTGTGGGAGAGGGAGAGGGTGGGGAGATTTGGGAGAATAGCACTGAAACATGTATAATATCATGTATGAAATGAGTCGCCAGTCCAGGTTCAATGCACGATACTGGATGCTTGGGGCTGGTGCACTGGGACGACCCAGAGGGAGGGTGCGTGGAGGGAGGAGGGAGGAGGGTTCAGGATGGGGAACACAGGTATACCTGTGGCAGACTCATTTCGATATTTGGCAAAACTAATACAATATTGTAAAGTTTAAAAATAAAATAAAATTTAAAAAAAAGAAATAAAAAAATAGCAACATTTTTAAACAATTCATGAGCAAAAAAGTAAAAACTGTAACGGAAATTAGACAATACTTGGAAAAGAATGACGATAAACTTATAACATAGCAAAACGATGGAATGCAGGCTGAATGTTCCTGAAAGTCTGACCTATTGCCTTAACTGCTTAGAGAAAAAAAGGTAGAATAAAATTTGTTGTCGTTAAGAACTATATTTATAAAGCTGGAAAAAATCAGTAGACTAAATTTGAACCATGTGTATAGAATGAATCTAAATTATATTTTTGAAAAATCTAAGGAAGTTGACAAATTTATAAGATTTATTAAGAAAAAACAAACAATATTAACAATGATAAAAGAGTCATAACTACAGAAAGTAAAAAAATTAAATATAAAAGAATACTATTAGTGACTTCCTGCTAATAAATGTGAAACTCTAGACAAAGTTTTCTGAAAAAAACAACTTACTAAAATGAATCTAAATGAAAGAGTAAAACTAACCATTCAATAAGTCATTAAAAATCTATCAACTTTAATGCAGTTTGTGTTTATTTTACATATGGTATTAGAGAATTTTCTAATCTCTTTCTTTTATATGTGGTTGTCCAGTTTTCCCAGAACAGGCTGTGTTTTTCTATTGTGTATTTTTGCCTCCTTTGTTGCAGATTAATTGGCCAAAACTGTGTAGGTTTATTTCTGAGCTTTCTATCCTGTTCTGTTGATCTATATGTTTGTTTTTTTACTAGTACCATACTATTTTGATTACTATAACTTGGTAATTATTCTGAAAGCAAGAATTTTCCAGCTTTGTTTTTTTTTCTCAAGATTGCTTTGGCTAGTCATGGTCTTCTGTGTTTCCAAACAAATTAAAAACAAAAAATTGTTCTAGTTCTGTGAAGAATGCCATTGGTAATTTATTAGGAATTACATTGAATCTATAGATTGCTTGGGTAGGAGTCATTTTAACAATATTGATTCTTCTAGTCCAAGAACATTGCATATCTTTTCAGCTGTTGGTGTTATCTTCAGTTTCTTTCATCAGTGTCATAGTTTTTGGACTACAAGTTTTTTGTCTCCTTACATAGGTTTATTCCTAGGTACTATATAGGAATAATACTATATTCTTGATGTGATGATAAATGGGATTGTTTCCTTATTTCTGTTTCTGATCTTTTGCTGTTATAGTCAATTGATTTTTGACAATTGTCACTACCATTCAAAAGGGAAATAATAGTCTTTTCAATAAATGGTGGTTGTTTAACTGGATATTAAACATGTTACAAAATGACTTTGGATCCCACACCATATTATATAGTCCATACCATATACAAAAGTTAACTTAAAATAACCTTGTTTTCCAGAGCTTTATTGACCTAAAGAGTTAATTTCTTTTGTATTTTTTAAAGAAAATATTAAAAATAAACTGTCTCAGGAAAAAACTCAAAATAGATCAGATAGCTAAATATAGAGCTTGAAGAAACTCTTAGAAAATTTGGTATAAATCTTTGTAAATTTTGGATTATCAATATTTCCTATGATTTGATAGGCCTATCAAATTTTCAATCCTACTTCATTCATTGCATTCTAATTTCTCTTTGGATTCATTCATTAAATTTATTCATTTATTCAACAGATATTTTGAAATGGAAGATCCAAAAAGTCTTGAAAAACATGAAGAGTATACAATATAAATGTAAGTGAAATAAATTATCAGTCTTGATAGATTCAAGTAGAAAAGAACAAAAGCACAGAGAAGGAATGGTGAGAAAGAAAAAAAATCCATGGTTATTTTATAGTTGGTTTAATAAAAACGTAACAGAGAAGAATAAACCTGACTCCATATTGGATCTATTCCTGTAGCTCTAACCTTTGTGCTCTATTACCTGTGCTTAGTCATGTTGGCTTTGCACTCTGTAAAAATGCAAATATTCTGTAAAAGAATATTACCTATATACATGACAATTCATTCTCAAGGCTCTGACCTTTAAAGGGATAACACTTTTGCATTCATATAAAAAGTTACAGAACAGAAAATAGCATTTGTCCTGTTGGAGATTTATAGGACCATTGTGATCAGACCTACATAGACAGCTACAAGAACGAAGGATTATTGCAGCAAGAAGTTTGCAATAACCAGCCATACCTCTCCCCCTGTTAGTACAAGGGAAGCTTGGAATCTAACCCAGGCAAGGTGGTTCTTTGGGACACTAGCTCATCATGTTTTCAGTCTGATGGCTTTCTGAATAAAGTTGCTTTTTATTTCTGCAATACCTCATCTCTCTATTTATTGACCTGTTATACAGCAAGTTTGGATTAACAAAAAGAGTGGTAGAGGCCTAAGTTCTAGTCTCAGCTCTGCCTCTGGCTTGGACCAGAACTTTAAACAACTGTATTAGTTTCATTGGCCCCTTGGTGACCACATAGAACTTTTATAGATCCTTCCAGATTTCAAACCAGTAAAAGACAGACAGGGGCAGGGGATGAGACAAAGAAGATAATTGAGGAGTGCTTCTCTGGAAAAAATATTATTGTATTCATGAAGTCCTTCGCTTTGACATCATTACTATGGACTTAAAGAATTTCAGAATCTCAAATAGTGCCATGACTTCCTGTGGGGGAGGGACGCACTTTCAAAGGGCAATTATGAAAAATCTAGAGAAAGCTAGGCTGTTTTCTGTGAAAACAGTAATTGACTGTTTAAGACAAAATTCTTTTTTAAGGGACTGAAGTGATACAAATGAAACCTAACTAGACAATCATGAATATGATCTTTTTTTCTCCAGCAAAATGATAGCTCTCTGAAGACTTAAGAACTTAGGAAATTATTGAAAATTGAGTTTAAACAGAAAGTTTCACCAGTTTGTTCTTCTGTACTGACATCTCATTCAATTACACTTTTAATTTAACTGTTATTGAGACAGTCGTAATGCTAGAAAGTTGACAATTTAGTAGGGGTAACAAGGGGAATTCATTTTGGCCTTTAACTGCTCCCTCAAGGTTTCCATCTGAAGGTCACATCTCATTGTAACTGAAACTAAGGTTGTGTAAAAATTACCATAAGAGGAACCATTGCAGGATTCTCTGTTTCTCTTTTTCTTTGAAAAGTTGGTTAAGGTGGCATTGGCAATGAGTGGGAAACACAATAAAGTCAATTTTTACTTAATTACTATCATTATAAGCTTTAAATGAGAAACATGAGATTATGTTGAAATTAAGGCTGTGTACATTGTTGTCTGAGGTCTTGCCAACTTCAGAGGAGAGGGGCTTCTAATAGGCTGGGGAAGTGAGTTTTCTCCAACTGTATGAGTATAAAAGGGTTACAAGGTCTTCAAAGATCCATTATGCTAATGGAACCTGTGCTTGAATAAGATGTAAACTGTATGTACATTACAACTTGAACATTTCTGGCTTTATTCACATGATTTGGAGTTTTGGAAAAAACTGAAGCAACTGAATAGGAAAAAGAAAGCCCAGATCAAGGACACTGAATAGGAAATGGAATGTATAAAGGGAAAGCAATTGAAGTTATTTTTGCTTGTTGCCTTTGCTATTTGTGTCAAATGCAGAAAATCTTTGATGGGCATCAAGTTGCTTTCTTCCAATGTTTTCTTTAAGAAGTTTCATGGTTTCGGGTCTTATGTTTGAGTCTTTACTTTATTTTGAGTTAATCTGTGCATTGTGCATGGTGTAAGAGAGTGGTCCAGTTTCATTCTTTTGCGTGTGTTGTCCACTTTTCCCAATATTAGTTTTAGAAAAGACTATCATTTTCTCGTTGCATATTCTTGGCTTTCTTGGTTCCTTTGTTAAAATTAATTGAGCATCTACTGCTGGGTTTATTTCTGGGCTCTCTGTTCTGTTCAGTTGATCTACATGTCTATTTTTGTGCCAATGCAATACTATTTTGATTACTATGTCCTTGTAATATGGTTTGAAATCAAGAAGTGTGATGCCTCCAGCTTTGCTCTTAAGTCCGCTTTGGCTATGATGGGTCTTTTGTGATTCTATACAGAATTTAGAATTATTTTCTATTTCTGTGGAAGAAATGCCATTTAAATTTTTGTAGGGTTTTGCATTGAACATTACATATAAGTTTAATATTTCTTAGAGTTCTACATTTAACAATATTAACATGTGAATCAGCAATAATAAAACGCTGAATGTATGTATCACTATGGTATCTATAAAAAATTTTCCATATATAATCTATTATTTCATCTTCACAAGAAACTTGTGAGATATAATAATGCTAACTTAGTGGCCCATTAATTAGCTATCTCAATTATTCAGAGTATGATCAAGCATCTAGAGAGAAGCAAAAAACAAAACATTTTAATCAACTCAAATCAGTAATCTATTCTACTATTACGAGTGCCCCTCAGTTTTACTCTGAACCTACCTATTTTCACTTTCAGTTCAGTCGCTCAGTCGTGTCCGACTCTTTGCAACCCCATGAATCGCAGCACGCCAGGCCTCCCTGTCCATCACCAATTCCCGGAGTTCACTGAGACTCACGTCCATTGAGTCGGTGATGCCATCCAGCCATCTCATCCTCTGTCGTCCCATTCTCCTCCTGCCCCCAACCCCTCCCAGCATCAGGGTCTTTTCCAATGAGTCAACTCTTTGCATGAGGTGGCCAAAGTACTGAAGTTTCAGCTTTAGCATCAGTCCTTCCATTGAACACCCAGGACTGATCTCCTCACTTTAGGCATCTCTAAGAAAAATGGGCACATGATTAGAAAACAACTAGTAAAGGTATTCAGTAAAGGAACAACATGGTGTTATGATGTATATGATTTTTAAGAATAGTAGTAAGTGATATCTAATATTTGAAATACAGACACATTATTTTTACTTTAAAGCAAACTTATAACTACAAAATGGGATCATTTAAAGGAGGCATAAATGCCTCTGAGTTATTTTATCAAGTATAATGTATTAATTCTAGGTATTCCTATTTATTGACTGGGCTTCCCTGGTCCGGCTGGTAAAGAATCCACCTGCAATGCAGGAGACCACGGTTTGATTTCTGGGTCAGGAAGATCCCCTGCAGAAGTGATAGGCTACCCACTCCAGTATTCTTGGGCTTCCATGGTGGCTCAGATGGTAAGGAATCTACCTGCAATGTGGGAGACCTGAATTTGATCCCTGGATTGGGAAGATCCCCTGGAGAGTGCTGTTCAAAGTACTTTATATTTACATTAGGATGTAATGCTCACCATAGTATTATGACATGGGAACTGTTAGTATCTGTATTTTACAGATGAGAAAACTGAGACACAGAGAATTTAAGTAAACTGTCCAAGGTCTTACAGCTAAGCTTGGATTCCTATCTAAGTGGTTGAACTCCAGAGCATATGCTTTAAACAGCTCTATTCTATTTCATCGGAGAAGGCAATGGCACCCCACTCCAGTAATCTTGCTTGGAAAATCCCATGGACGGAGGAGCCTGTTAGGCTGCAATCCACGGGGTCGCTAAGAGTCAGACACGACTGAGCGACTTCACTTTCACTTTTCACTTTCATGCATTGGAGAAGGAAATGGCAGCCCACTCCAGTGTTCTTGCCTGGAGAATCCCAGGGACGGGGGAGCCTGGTGGGCTGCCATCTATGGGGTCGCACAGAGTCGGACACGACTGAAGTGACTTAGCATAGCATAGCATAGCATTCTAATTCATACAATGACCCTATACAACCAAAGAACAAATCTACTATATACAACATACATGTTTTTAGAAAACAGGGAAATGGTTATGTTTTCAAGAAACATTTTCTACAAAAATATTTTCACATTTTTAGTTTGTTTTTTTACATTTATACATTTGTTATTTAAGAAAAAAATCATTCTTCAGTAATACTTGGGGTTTTGTTTAGTTGGTTGGTTGTACAGTACTTAAAATTTTTGGCTACCTATAGCCTAAATGTCTCACTGGAAAGTTAAATAACTAGAAAGATTCAAGTGAAAACTATCTCTGACTACTTTATTTGAGTAAAGAAAGGGGAATGGAAGAAAATAATAGGCATTTCAGATGAATTTGAATTGACTGTCTTCTATATGCTGAGGGCTTCCCTGGTGGCTCAGACAGTGAAGAATCTGCACACAGCATGGGAGACCCAGGTTCAATCCCCGGGTTGGGAAGATCCCCTGGAGAAGGGAACGGCAACCCACTCCAGTATTCTTGCCTGGAGAATCCTATGGATGGAGGAGCCTTAAGAGCTACAGTCCGTGGGGTCACAAAGAGCTGGACACGACTGAGCAACTAACACAATACCCCAAGTTTTACACATCAGGTGGTAGAGGGGAGAGTTTCCCCAAACTCATGGAGAAGCTGGAGGTGTGCAGGTTCTGCTAAGTATAGAAGTCCCACCTTAGTCCCATCTAGTGCCTGGAGATGCAACTGGACTTCAGGAGTAAATGGCTACAGGAAGGTGACTACACAGTCCGGTTGGCCTAGAGAGGCCCCCTTATCAGCCAGTTAGGTCAGTATGGCCCTTGTTCACTCTCAAAATGTATTATTTGGATCATGAATTTGGTGTAGCTAGAAAGGTTGAATGCTAGGCACCAAGTGCCCAGGCAAGTCAGGTATCTTTGGCAACAGGAACAGAAGAGAGGCCTTGGACCAGAAACATTTCAGTGACAACCACTGCAGATTACAGACCAGGAGCCTTCAGAGTCTATGAGACCTCCAACCTTTAAACTGGGGAGCTAGAAGAATGTGGGCTTCTCCATCATCTAGTAGAATGGGATTGGAGGAATCATTTTCATTTTTTTTTAATTTATTTATTTTTTAATTTTATTTTCTTTTTAAAACTTTACATAATTGTATTAGTTTTGCCAAATATCAAAATGAATCTGCCACAGGTATACATGTGTTCCCCATCCTGAACCCTCCTAACATAATGTGAGATTTCTACACTCTACACTTGAGACCAGGGGTGGCTTCATAGGCACGCATTAGAGATCCATGGTCAAAAAGGCTTTGTGCTTGGTTTAAAGCTTTGTTGTTGCCATACTGAAATTCCTGGTTTATGAACAAGGGACCCAACATTTTGATTTTGTACCAGGCCTTGCAAACTAGTCCTGTTTGTGAATTTGCAGAGTTAAACTCATACCTACTACATATTACTTTGGAGACTTTTTACATCTCCATTCCACCTAACTTGAACTTTAATAGCAAACCGTCAGTAAATCTTAGGACTGAGTTAAAACTGCACACCAAGTAAAATCTCACACCAAAGATAATTTTTCTTTTGTTTCACAATTCAATAATCTTGTTATCAAATTAAATATTAGACCACAAAACCTTCCAGGCAAAGTAGCTTAAAAAAAATCCTCATGGAGATGTATATTTTAAAGCCAAGTAATAATTGAATCCCTGCAGACTAAACAATATCACTTAGCAGCCTGCACAATGTGAAAGACTAAAAGCTTTTAATTAGACTTTTACTCAATAGGGGAGGAAAAAATAATTTAAAAGACTCAGGGCTAAAGCTGAATTGTTAGTTTTAACTTTGAACACAATGAAGAAACAATTTGACTAAATTAGTTTAGCTGTGCATTCATTAGCCTTTAATAGAAATGTGAATGCAAACTGACTCCAGGTTATTGTACTTAGAGCCAGTGTTTTAATTAGTGATTGGCAAAATGTTTATCTAGTTTGTTGTTGGAATGTTGAACCATTTACACAACAGGACTGTTGTAAACCTTTATGTAATCTTAATTGGATCTTTCAGGAGAACAAGATTTCATGTACATAAAATCACAAACTGTAGCGATAAAGTTAGCTAATTTATATCAAAGTTGGTACTTAAAGAGAAGAAGTTGTGCTATTTGGCTCAATGAGGTGGAGAAATGGTTAACATCTATTTAAACTTAGTTAAATGTGATGCTCAGTTGAATTTGGCCAAACCTTGGTTATCATTGACTTTGAAGTTAGACAGACCTGGTTTCCAGGTGGTAAATGAGTTACTGATCCTATGGTACTGGGCACATTAGTTAGCCTCTCTGAGCCTCAGTTGCCTTATCTGTAAACTGGGTATTATATCATGGATTTCAAGTAGTCATTGTGAGCATCAAATATTCAAATGTTACAAAATTCAAAATGTACAAAGCACATACAGAGAAGAGTAATCTTCCATTCGCTGTGAATAACGTGGCATTATGTGCGTTGTTCAACAGGTTGCTAACGTCATAATAATAATATTGCATGATTATATAATAATAATTTATCCCAGAGTTCATTCTATTTCAATATACATAAAACCGTTTCATCTTCTTTAATGGCTACCTGGATATACAGTAATTAAAATAAGTAGTGTCTTATTATTAGAAAATTAGCTCATATCCACCCTCTTGAAGCAGTATCACTGAAGAAAATATCCTTAGGCATAGATTATTTGACCTAGCCTGAGGATGAATTTCAAAGAAGCAATATCAGTGGTGAAAGCATATATGTATTTTTTTTCACTTGGATAGACAGTACAAATTGCTCTCTACAGAACTGTCCCAATTTATATTTTTAACAATAACTGTAAGTCCTTGTTTCTTTGCACTCTCATCTACAGCATATCCATTTTTTTAAAAAAAATCTCTGCCAATCCTACATATGAACATTTTCTCCTTATAGTAAATTTAGGCCCTTTTATATATTTAAGATTAATTCTCATGTATCCATCTATATACTGTTTCTTCATGGTCTTGTCTCACATTTACTGATTAATGGTCTTTTTCTAAAATTTATTTTTTAGGAAAATTATATGTACTCAGAAATTCCACTCTTTGTCTATTGTATTTATTTTAATCCATTTAATCTCCTCATATTTCTTTTATTTTATATAAAGTCATATATACTTTCTTTTTTGGTTTAAGTGTTTTATATTATCTGTAACAGACTCTCTTCAAGAATTTTTAAAAAATCTTTCATGGTTCTTCTAGTGTATTTCTACTTTCACTTTTTATATTTAAATCTTTGAAAAATTTTAAGCTGGTCATTTAGCTGCTCCAGCCTAATCTGTTCACCATCAGAATACAATATGATTTTGATTATATGCTAAAATCATTTATTAATAAGTTGTACCTTTTTCTAGACTCTATTTAGTCTTACTGGTCTATTTGCCTTGCCAACTGTTTTAAATTCTATAGTGTTTATGCTATTTCAATATCTGTAACATAACCAGTTCACTGTTACTCTCTTATCTGACTAAAAATCAGAATCATATTTTGCATTCTAAAAAGACAATTGTTAGTATTTTATTAAAATTAAATGTTTCCCATATTAAGTTAGAGAAAGTAATACTCTCATGATTTTGCCTTTCCATACAAGAACCAAAATGCCTTTTCTTTTCTCATTTATAGTTTTGGTATCTTATTAACACCTGAGAGCTTTCTTTGTCTATGTCTTTTATATTTCTTATAAGTTTGTTACTAAATATTACATTTTTTTCTGTAATTAAATCTTTTTCTCAATTATATTTTCAAATTGGTTTTTGTGTAACTACAAAAAAATACTATTACTTTTTGTTATTATTTTTCTACAAAAACAATCCTCAGCAATATTGTTGGTTTTCTTACTTGTTGAAAACTATTTTGATTCTTTGGATTTTTCAGGTATGATATCAATACACTATTTATTGAGAAAAGGAATTATTTTGCCTTTTGCTTTTCAGTTTTATATCTCTCATTTCTTTCTCTTACCTATTCATTGAGTTTGAAACCTTCAGACTAAGTTAGATAATAATGATGAGAGGGGTCAGTAATAGACATATTAATTATTTCACCGGTTTGGAGGTTGAGATAAATTTATTTTATCAAGTTAAGAAACCATCTACCCAATCTTACTGTATTTTTAAAGATTAAATAAATATTGATTTTTTCAAACACATTTTTATTATCTTTATAAATAATTATATGCTTTATTTCACTGGAATTATTCATTTAGTGAATTTTATTGAATAATTCTTATATCACAATATTAACATAATAGAAATGTTGGTCAAGACCCTAAGTGAGAGACAGCAACTCACTAAATGTGTGGTAAGATGGAACACTCAGAAGAACTTGCAAAAATTTAGTGGCCTGCAGCTAGCTATAATAGAAAGACATTGGCCTCCTCCTCTTCATTGCTTACAATGAAGCAATGGCTATAGCCAGTGCAATAATGCAAAAAAGGAAAAAAAGGAACAGAAGAGATGGAAAGAGGTAAAAATATGTAAAAACCATTCATACTATGAAACAACAATAATGGTTGTGCACACTGAAAGTCCTTAAGGATATACCAAAAATTATCAGTATTATAATTCACAAGCAAAATAGCAAGTTCACGGGATACAAGGGGACTATAAAAAAATTGACTGCATTTGTATTTGTTGATAATGAAAAACTAGAACTTGAACTTTTAATTTTTACTATTTTCATTATATTTAAACATGAAGTAATTAGAGAAATTTTAATAAAAATACTAATTCATGCCATATCTGTACACTATAAACAGTAAAACATTTTGGAGAAAACCTAATGATCTAAACTGATATAAATATATGCCAAATTTATGAATCAGAAAAACATACTGCCTCCATCTCATCTTCTGTCGTCCCCTTCTCCTCTTGCCCCCAGTCCCTCCCAACATCAGGGTCTTTTCCAATGAGTCAACTCTTCGCATGAGGTGGCCAAAGTATTGGAGTTTCAGCTTCAGCATCAGTCCTTCCAATGAACACCTAGGACTGATCTCCTTTAGGCTGGACTGGTTGGATCTCTTTGCAGTCCAAGGGACTCTCAAGAGTCTTCTCCAACACCACGGTTCAAAAGCATCAATTCTTCGGCGCTCAGCTTTCTTCACAGTCCAACTCTCACATCCATACATGACCACTGGAAAAACCATAGCCTTGACTAGATGGACCTTTATTGGCAAGGTAACATCTCTGCTTTTGAATATGCTATCTAGGTTGGTCATAACTTTCCTTACAAGGAGTAAGCATCTTTTAATTTAATGGCTGTAATCACCATCTGCAGTGATTTTGGAGCCCCCCAAAATAAAGTCTGACACTGTTTCCACTGTTTCCCCATCTATTTCCCATGAAGTGATGGGACAAGATGGCATGATCTTCATTTTCTGAATGTTGAGCTTTAAGCCAACATTTTCACTCTCCTCTTTCACTTTCATCAAGAAGCTCTTTAGTTCTTCTGCATTTTCTGCCATAGGGTGGTGTCATCTGCATATATGAGGTTATTGATACTTCTCCCAGCAATCTTGATTCCAGCTTGTGCTTATTCCAGCCCAGCATTTCTCATGATGTACTCTGCATATAAGTGAAATAAGCAGGGTGACAATATACAGCCTTGACGTACTCCTTTTCCTATTTGGAACCAGTCTGTTGTTCCATGTCCAGTTCTAACTGTTGCTTCCTGACGTGCATATAGGTTTCTCAAGAGGCAGGTCAGGTAGTCTAGTATTCCCTTCTCTTTCAGAATTTTCCACAGTTTATTGTGATCCACACAGTCAAAGCAGGAGGAGAAGGGGACAGCAGAGGATGAGATGGCTGGATGGCATCACCGACTCGATGGACATGAGTTTGAGTGAACTCCGGGAGTTGGTGATGCACAGGGAGGCCTGGCGTGCTGCGATTCATGGGGTCGCAAAGAGTCAGACACGACCGAGTGACTGAACTGAACTGAAGATGTAATTTCTACACATATTGGTCTATACATTCAACACAATCTCAGTTAGAATGTCAGAAAACTTTCTTGTAGAAATCAACAAGTTGATCTAAAATGGCATTGAAAAGAAAGGACCTATAATAGGCAGAGGAACATTCTTTTCAAAGTTAACTCTGGTAGCCAAGAAATGAATGGACTGAAGAATGACGGGTCTATACACAAAGAGAACTGTAAGTTCAAAGTTGAGGACTTATTTTAGAAGTAGAGTAATTAAGAAGGTATGATACTGGCATAAGAACAAACATACAGAATAATAGAATAGAATATATACTACAGAAATAAACTCATTAATATAACACCAAATGATTTCAAATAAAGGGGTCAAGATAATTTAACATGGGAGTGGATACTCTGTAACCAATGCTGTAAATATTTTTACATTTTACAATTTTTAAAGTTCTAAAAGAAAAAGTCTTTGTTCTCGCATAGGCAAATATTTCTTAGGTCAAAAAAGAAAAACTGATAATGGGATTGTATCAAAATTTAAAACTTTCTTTTCAAAAGTCATTATTAAATATATATTGTGTATATGACTAAAGATTTGTAGTCATGTTAATAACTCTTACAATTTGTGAAATAATAAATATATATGCATGCATGTGTGTATATATATATATATAATACATATATATTGGTCTCTGCCCCCCGTTTCTGTTCATATATGATCTTTGATCCCAGTTTCTGACATTGAGCTTCTAAATTATTTGAAATTTGTAGGTTATGGGGTCAACTTTTGTTCCAACGAGGTGACTCTTGGTGAGCTCCTGGATGGGGGTTTTAGAAAGAACCAAGACATGATTAGAAGCTTGGAACTTTCAACTCTGAACCCCATTCTCTGGAGAAGGGAGAGGGGTTGGAAATTTAATTAATAATTGATCATGTCCATGTGATGAAGTCACCATTAAAAATTCCGAAAGTACGGAGTGGGTGAACATACCCTTGTGCCAGGAGGATAGCACACCCCAACTACAAAGAGACTGAAGCTCCTACATTTAAGACCCATCCAGATCTCCACCTATGTATCTCTTCATCTGGCTATCCATTTGTATCCTTTGCTACAAATAAGCAATAGTAAGTAATCTGCTTACCTGGGTTCTGTGAGCCACTCTAGCAAATTACTAACAGTAAGAAGAGGATCATGGGAACTTCTGATTTGTAGCCAAGTGAGATAAAAGTTGCAGGTAACCTGGAACCCACTGATTGTGATTGGTATCTGAAGTGGGGAGCAGTCTTGTGAGATTGAGCCCTTAAAATGAGGGGTATTCATTAACTATAATTAGTGTCAGAATTGAGTTGAATTGTTAGGAAACTCAGCTTTTGTCACAGAACTGGTCAGTGTGGGGGAAAATCCACACATATCAAAAGTATTCCCAGTGGTGAGTAAAGAAAATAAGTGTTTCCTATATAATTTGATAGGAAAGCAACCTAGTAGAAGGTAAATAAAGGGCCAAAAAGCAAAATAAAGATGCTCAACATCATTCTAAGGAGATGAAAAATAAAGCTATAATGAAATTCAACACAAACTCACCAAGATGGACAAAATTAAAAAGACTTTTGCTACCAAATTTTGAAGAGGAACTCATATATTGTTACTTGGAATGCAAAATGATACAGCCACTTTAGAAAAGCTGGGGCAGTTTCTCATAAAACTAAACATGCCATAAAACACAAAAATTCCATCTCTAGGCACTTATTCAAGAGAAATTAAACATATGTTCATAAATATCTTGTTCCAGAATATTCACACAACTTTATTTGTAATAGCCACAATGTGGGAATAAACTAAATGTCCATCAGTAAGTAAATGGGTAAGCATATAGGGCCATACAATGGATTCAGCAAGAAAAAGAAACTAGTTACTGATACATGCAACAACATAATTTAATCTCCAAAGGCAGGATGCTGAGCAAAAAAGCCAGATATAAAAGAATACTATATGATCCCATTTATATGAAAGTGTCAACACAAGAAATTTAGTATATAGTGGCAGAAATTATAGTGGTTGCTAGGGACCAGAGAAGAAGGTGAGGACAGACAGGATAGGGGCATAAGGAACCCTTTCAAGATGATGGAAATTTTCTATATCTTGATTGTGGTGATGGCTATATTTGTCAAAATTCATGGAATGCTACACTTATAATGGATCTTTTTTCACAAAAATTATACATCAATTAAATTGCTATTTTGAAAAGCAAAAGCTTTAGTTAGATATATTCCTAAGTATTTTATTCTTTTTGTTGCATTGGTGAATGGAATTGTTTCCTTACACTGATGTATTTTGGACTCTGTGGGAGAGGGAGAGGGTGGGGAGATTTGGGAGAATGGCATTGAAACATGAATAATATCATATATGAAATGAGTTGCCAGTCCAGGTTTGATGCACGATACTGGATGCTTGGGGCTGGTGCACTGGGACGACCCAGAGGGATGGTATGGGGACAGAGGAGGGAGGGGGGTTCAGGATGGGAAACACATGTATACCTGTGGCGGATTCATTTTGATATATGGCAAAACCAATACAATATTGTAAAGATAAAAAATTAAATTAAATTTAAAAAAAAGACCCGACACAGCCAAATGAATGATAAAAATAAATAAATATTTTTTAAAAATAAAATAAAATCTGAAAAAAAAATGAAAAGCAAAAGCTGATTTTTGTTTTTTATACTGGTGGTAAGTCTGCATGTGAGTGATGGATTTTATATGAGCTGCTTGGTTTGCAGTGAGAGATTTTATAGAGCAGATTCTAAAAGAAAATAGATTCTGGACTTTGGATTTGGAAGGCTGAGTGCAGAGTACTTCAACTGATCCTGAATTAAGCTCACTGACTTCCTCTCCCCACACGTAATTGTAGAGTTGGACAAAAGAGCTCCAAGCTTTCAGCATAAGACAGAGGAAGTTGTTCTGAGGCATCCTATAACAGGGATCTCAAAAGGCTGCCTGATTTCTGTATGGAGACTGAGATGGTTAATTTTGTGTGATCAGCTTGACTAGGCTAAGAAATGTCCAGATAGCTGGCAAAACATAATTTCTGTAAGAGTGTTTCCAGAAGAGGTTAGCATTTGAATCTGTAGACTGAGTCCAGTGTGGGTGGGCATTATTCAATCTGTTGAGGGCCTGACTAGAACAAAAAGACACAGGAACAGTGAATTTGCTTGAATTGAGCTGGAACACCCATCTTTTTCCGCCCTCAGACATTGGTGGTCCTGGTTCTTAGGGCCTTGAAGTTGCTTTGAATTTGCCCTGAAACAACAACACTGGCTTTCCAAGACCTCCAACCTGCAGAGGGTAGATGGTGGAACTTCTCAACCCCCGGAATGGTAAGAGCTAGTCTTTCATTATCAATTTCTTTAGATCCATATCTCTACATATCCTGTTGGTGCTATTTCTCTAGAGAAGACTGACTAATATCGAAATATAGGAAAGAAATTGAGCTTTTCAATTCAAAGAAGCCAGTTTATTCCTGTGGGAAAATTGTGCTGTACATTTTATCCTTTGCATATGTATGCACGTGTATCTATTTCTCTGTTTAATTTCACCTTTTTATTGTTTTGTCATGTTATCTTTTTAGTGTATCCCTTAATTTTATTTATTTACTTTTTGCTTAGCAAAGACTATGGCTGGCAACACTGTTGAATGTAGTTCTCTGCTATATCAATTACTGTGATTCTGTGTCCAGATATATAAAAAGACACTGAATGTTATGGCTCTAAGTTATCCTCATGAAAGAAAATGTTAGTTGCTCAGTCCTGTCTGAATCTTTGGAACCCTATGGACTGTAGCCCTCCAGGCTCCTCTGGAGGGATTCTCCAGGCAAGAATACTGGAGTGGGTAGCCATTCCCTTTTCCAGGGGATCTTCCTGACCCAGGGATCAAACCTGGGTCTCCTGCATTGCAAGCAGATTTTTTACCATCTGAGCCACCAGGGAAGTTCTCCCCATAGTAATTGATAAATTACCCAGTTGAAAATAGAATATCTCAGGTTATGTCATTATAAAAAGTGAAAGTGAAGTCACTCAGTCGTGTCCAACTCTTTGAGACCCCACGGACTGTAGCCTACCAGGCTCCTCTGTCCATGGGATTTTCCAGGCAATAGTACTGAAGTGGATTGCCATTTCCTTCTCCAGGGGATCTTCCCTACCCAGGGATCAAACCCGGGTCTCCCTCATTGTAGACAGACGCTTTACCACCTGAGCCACCAGGGAAGTCAAAGTTATTACTAGGCTTCTACTTCTATAACACAAGAAACAGAGGCTTGGACTTCTTTTCCTTGTTTTCCTCAGCTTATTTCTTATGCATCACTTGTAAACAAAGAGTGTGTATTATTTCAACAAGGAAAGATCTAGGCTCAGGGACTTCCCTGGTGGTCTAGTGGTAAAGAATCTACTTTGCAATACAGGGGACATGGGTTCAGTCCCTAGTTGGGGAACTAAGATCCCACATGATGAGGAGCAACTAAGCTCATGTACCACAACTACAGAAGCCTGTTCACTCTGGAGCCTGCATGCCACAACTAGAGAGTCCGTGAGCTGCAATGAAAGATCCCACATGATGCAATGAAGATCCCACATCCTGCAATGAAGACCTGATTCAGCCAAATAAGTAAATATTCAACAACAAAAAGATCTAGGCTCAAATCCTATCTTTGTCAGTGTCCCTGACCTTTGAGTGACAACTCTTCAATTAATTTCTTAACTTCCTCCTTTATTAGGTAGGAATAGTAGTATCATGGGAGAGAGACTGGGCAAATCAGTAAGGTTTCATGGTGTTAGTGACATTTAAACTGACTTTAATCAAGGTAGGTCATCAACAGATGGAAGAAAGAATGCAACATCTGAAGTAGAACACTGCCTTTAGTGAAGGAACAGAGACAAGACATTATAGCATGTACTTGACAACTACTCCAGTTTGCATACGGAATGGCAAAACTATTGGAGGGATGTGAAGATAAGACGTCAAGAGGGCCTTGAATGACAAGACACAGAATTTGTATAATTTCTAATGGGGATAAAGAAGTTCTTGACAAAAGAGTGACTGATCAGAATTATATTTTAAGGAGAATATTCTGGTGCTGAAAAGAATAATTGGAGTTTGAGAAAACAGTTATCAAAATTCAAGAGAATGGTAAATAGGAGTTTATAAAAAGTAGGACATCAAGTCAGTTGTAAGATACATCATTATTTTATGTGCTATTGTGAATTAACAAATCATGGCTAATTAACACAATCCTAATACTATCAATTGTATGCCACATTCTACTTTCAGAGATGTTAACATTTGAACAAATATGGATGTTAGAATTGATTAAATATAGTATAATGACTATAATGAAGAGGAAAAGATTAAAAGTTTTGACAGAATATGATAACTGAATAACTGAAAGTAGAGTGGAAAAAGAAGGAATCAAGTATGGAGCTGAGATTTTGGGTTTTAATTCTTAATGCCAGTATCAAAAAATGGAAATGATTTCATTATGGTGCCACCGGAACTTCTGGGGTATTGTCAATCAAAGAATTGGATATGTGGACTAGAACTGGAAAATGGTTGATATTTGACAGTGATATTTGAAAATCAGTACTTAGAGATGATCATTGAAGTCATGTGAAGATGTGAGCTCACTAAAGAACAGAGGATGCAGAAAGAAAAGAATAGGATTAAAGACACACTATGACCCAGAGGGATGGTACAGGGAGGGAGGTGGGAGGGGGGTTCAGGATGGGGAACATGTGTACACCCGTGGCAGATTCATGTTGATGTATGGCAAAACCAATACAATATTGTAAAGTAATTAGCCTCCAATTAAAAAAAATAAATTTTTTAAAGAAGACACACTATTGGAGAAGGAAAAATGGACAAAGAAAATAGGTCAAAGGAATAGAAAAAGAGCCATGCTAGGGTAGAGAACCCAGATCAGGGAAGAAGAGAGCTTTCAGAAGAATGCGTTGGTTGTTAGTGTTTGTTAGTGGCTACAGATGACACCACCCTTATGGCAGAAAGTGAAGAGGAACGCAAAAGCCTCTTGATAAAAGTGAAAGAGGAGAGTGAAAAAGTTGGCTTAAAGCTCAACATTCAGAAAATGAAGATCATGGCATCCGGTCCCACCACTTCATGGGAAATAGATGGGGAAACAGTGGAAACAGTGTCAGACTTTATTTTTTGGGGCTCCAAAATCACTGCAGATGATGACTGCAGCCATGAAATTAAAAGATGCCTCCTCCTTAGAAGGAAAGTTATGACCAACCTAGATAGCATATTCAAAAGCAGAGACACTACTTTGCCAACAAAGGTTCATCTAGTCAAGGCTATGGTTTTTCCTGTGGTCATGTATGGATGTGAGAGTTGGACTGTGAACAAGGCTGAGCGCCAAAGAATTGATGCTTTTGAACTGTGGTGTTGGAGAAGACTCTTGAGAGTCCCTTGCACTGCAAGGAGATCCAACCAGTCCATTCTGAAGGAGATCAGCCCTGGGATTTCTTTGGAAGGAATGATACTAAAGCTGAAACTCCAGTCCTTTGGCCACCTCATGCGAAGAGTTGACTTATTGGAAAAGACTCTGATGCTGGGAGGGATTGGAGGCAGAAGGAGAAGGGGATGACAGAGGATGAGATGGCTGGATGGCATCACTGACTCTATGGATATGAGTCTGAGTGAACTCCGGGAGTTGGTGATGGACAGGGAGGCCTGGTGTGCTGCGGATCATGGGGTTGCAAAGAGTTGGACATGACTGAGCGACTGATCTGATCTGATCTGATCTGACAGAGCATGAAGGAAGCCAACTACTGGAGGAAAAAGAATGGTTTTGTCTCAACCAAAGTTAATTAAGTGAAGTTAAAATTTTACACCCTGAAAAATATTCTCAAAGAAACATGCCAAACAGATTTTATGTTCCTGTCTTTTTTGAGAAATTTCCAGCATTTAAGAGGGACATATTTTGTTTTAAAAGCTACTGCATAGGTGTTTAGAATCTGCCCCACATTTTTAAAAGCTAATGCATGCACTTTAGCAGTAATCTTAAGTGAATCTGAAATATAGCTGTCATAATAACTTCTCTAGTTCCCAGTGCCGCAGATGGTCATTAGAATTTTCAAAGAGAAAAAAAATATATGTAGCATCCAGAAATATAAAAACAAAGAGCAAAACATTTCTCCAAGTGAATAAATAAATATTAATATGAATCATACTATAAGTACTTCCTAACAGGGGATAAAGATGTCTGGTGTGCATTCTTCTAGAGCCAGGAATTCTACCTGCTGACATCATCTCAAAGACAGCATATTTTTACTGGGAGAAAGCACCTTATCCTATGCCAAGCTTCTCTCTCACCCCTAAAACAAGCTGCTTATGTCACATGAAGAAAAACTGGGATTTTCTAGGTCCTCGTGTGTGCATTGATCTCTCTACTTCCATTCCATTTTTTTTCCCCCGGTTCTATTGTGTTCTTCAGTAAGAAGAATAACCTAGCCTCCCAATTAATCTATTGCTGAATATTATGAAATGGCAATCGACTCCAGTATTCTTGCCTGGAGAATCCCATGGACAGAGGAGCCTGGCAGGCTACAGTCCACGGGGTTGCAAGAGTCAGACATGACTTAGCAACTAAACCACCACCACCATGGCTTCTGAGGAAATGTTATCGCTAAACCCATTTTTAAGACTATGCCTGGGGAAAAAAAAAGGGGCTAGGGAGAAGCAAACCATTTTCTTCAGCAACCCCCACTCTGAACATTTCTATACTGGCAAAACTGTAGTAAAATGAGCATCATGGAAAGCCCTGATGTAGAAAATGCAGGCTCAAAAAGTAGGGATGGAAACTAACATTTGTTAAGCATTTTACTACAAGCCAAATCATCTGCTAGATGCTCTAGTGATATTTTAAATTTTTATTCTCAAAACTGCACTGTGAGATATGTATTATTGGTCCCATTTACAGGTTCTGATACTGAAGACACAAGAGGTTATGTGTACCATCTGACAAATCAGGACTCAAATTCAGGTCTGACTCCAAAATGAATGACTTTTCCCCAACACAGTTTTGCCTGCCTGAATATGAGAAGATGTGAAAACCAAGACCTAACACTATGTTTGGAGCAAGGTGACTGTGTACATGAGGGCTCAGTCCTCTTTTTTGTCATCAGCTTAAAGAGACATCATCTTCCCACTACATGTTCCTGTGTCAGTGCTCACCTGTCACAGAGAGGCAGCGAAATTATTCACCCTAGATCTAAACCCAGTCCACACTCTTAAATACTATATAAAATGCTGCTTCTATAAACTAGATAAATGTAGTGTGTTATTACCTGTTTCTACCTGCATATAAACAATACCCTAAAAGTCTTTTCAAAAGCTCTTTTTAATGGGATAAATGTATTCCACCAGACAATTTTTCTAACTAGAAAGCCCCTCCTTTTTCTATTCTAATTTGTTATGTACTACCTTTTGACAAAGAACTAGGAATACAGCTGTTGTGATTTAGTTGCTAAGTCCTGTCCCCATGCTAAGTCTTTGTGACCCCATGGATTGCAGCCCACCAGGTTCCTCTGTCCATGGGATTTCCCAGGTAAGAACACTGGAGAGGGTTGCCATTTCCTTTTCCAGGGAATCTTCCCAACCCAGGGACTCAACCTACGTCTCCTACATTGGGAGGTGGATTCTTTACCACTGAGCCACCAGGGAAGCCTATAAATGCAACTGGTAGGCATTTGAGACACAGAAATACAGCTGCTGTATCTCAAATGCCCACTCAAATCAATGGTGTTAGGAAGTGGGACCCTAACGTACACATAACAATATCCACCTTCTAATATTGTTATGAATATTAGGGATCATTTATTTATTCAAAAATATTTGTTGAGCACCTCTATGTGAAGAATACTCCTGGTTATGTAACTCACCCAGCACTATGCATGGCACATACTTGGCACATACTTGGGGCTGAATACCTAAGGACATAGGCCTCATCCCATAGGATCACAGAGAATAGAGAAGCAACTCTGACTAAAGGGACAGCTCCTGACTTCTGAGAGGTGGCCCTTTTCTTTTGTCCTCTGGCAGCACAGTGATTGCTGAAGAACAGGTAGTATTTCATCAGTGGCTGCTGAGCCCTGCTTCCTTCCCTACAGCTACATACCTGGGTAACCACTGCTATATAAACTGGCCAAAGATGACCCTTGTACATTGGCTTCTCTGTTGTTTACTTCTTCACAGCAGGCTAGGACTGTTAAATGCCAAAGCCTGCCAAACTCAAATTCTGACACATGCAGTGGCTTTAAACATAGCCCAAGGAGGCATATTTTTAGCCACATAGAGTCTGCCTGCTTTGCCCACCCGGTGGAACTGCATCCAACATGTGTTAATCATAGATAAGCCAAATCAAATATGAAAAAACAACAACAAAAAAACATGTGTAAGAAACTAGACAGTTGCAATTCAATGGATATAGAGTTTCACTTAGAATCTAGAGATTTGCCATCCAAAGCTGTGCCTGTGGTTAAGAACACTGTATCGTGCCCTTAAAGATTTGTTAAGAGGGTAGATCTTAAGGGTTCTTACCAAATGTTAAATACAAGAAACTAGTCATAAGGAAAGAAATGTGTTTTTTCCTAAAGCACAATGATACCTCACATACACATACACATACACACACACACACACACACACAATCTCTAATAAAGGACCATCAGTGAAATTTAAGCTTAAGACTAAAGGAAATAAATTATTTTACAACCTTATATACAAAGTTAATTCTACCTTATTAATATGTTAATTGTGGGCATTTGAGATACAGTAGCTGTATTCTACACTTCCTTGTCAAAAGTTAATATACAGCATTTTAGAATAGAAAAAGAAGGGGGCTTTCCAGCAAGAAAAAGTATGTGGTAGGGCATATTTAATCCATTAAAACTACAATTTGAAAAAGTTTTGGGGTATTATTTACATGCAAATGGAAATAGCTGATAATAAACTATATTTATCCAGCTTTTATAAGCAGTGTTTAATATAGTATTTTAAAATGTGGACTGGTTTAAATTCCAGTGGCCACTTAGTAGCTGTGTAGCTGGACAAGTTACTTATCTTCTTGAGGCCTCAGTGTTTTGATCTGTAAAATAGAGAGAATAACATTTAGGATGGCCCATATGGCACTGCTGATATTCCACAGCTTTTTATCTATAAAGATGGCAATTTCATGCGGTTTAAGTTAATAACAAACTCTAATATGTATGCTGAGGGGATTATAGAAATAATATGTGAAGAGCATCCTACCCACTTCCTGGAGTATATTCAAGCCTCAGTAATGTTTTCTCATATTCCTCTCAATTCTCCATGGATGCTGCTGACCTTTACATATAATCTGTTCTCAATTTTCTGTGTTCGTGAAGATAGCCTTGGGATGGGAAACCAAATACGGCAAGTGATAATCATACACTCTAAAGAGCTGAATTGGACCTCAAATAAATTGCTCCATCGTGCTATTTTTTCAGATGAGGAATCTGAACTTAGTCACTCACAGAGAATCCCCATCACCATTCTATGTTAGGATCATATTTTTTCTGCAATTTTTCTAATACAGCCAGTCCATCAGGATATCACAGAATGCCTCTCAACCCAAATTTTAAATGCCAAACATCTAAAAGGGTCTCTTCATGATCATTTTAAACTTTAAAATGGGATTTAACATCAGTGGCAATTTAGACTGACATGAATATACTAAACATTACAAACTGTAGTCATTTTGATCATCAAGAACATTTATTAAAACACTTACAGAAGAAAATCCTTAAAATAGACCCCAAAATACTGGAGTAGTTTACCATGCCCTCCTCCATGGGATCCTCCCAACCCAGGGATCGAACCCAGGTTCCCCATATTGCAGGTGGATTCTTTGCCATCTGAGCCACTAGGGAAGCCCAAAATATTAAATTAGCTCTAATTAAACAATGTGGATTTAATATAGCTTCCATGCTACTTCCTCTGAATTTCTTCCCCGTATGTCAACTAACTATTCATGTATCTTTAAGGCCTCTGAGGTTTACTTATTTCACTCAGACGTTAACACTACAACAGAATAGTTACAGGATTTTAAAAAGAATAAGCTACCTTAATTTTAGGTGTGCTGTTGGCTTACATACCGTCACAGTATATATATATATATGCTATATCCAAAATAAGAATATCAGCTGCTGGAAATAGCAGAGTGTCATGACCATTTCAGTTAGGAAGTGTAGTGATTTGTTAGCTTGATTAAGACTCTAGGCTTTGATTCAGAAAAGTGTTGAATAGAGTTCAGTCACATCTAGATTCCAAGCTGGCAAAAAGCAAACATGTTAATAAATGGTCACAAATGGCTGGTGGTCTTGGAAAAGTCTGGGAAGAAAAGAAGAAGATATTTTCTAGTTATGAAATGTAAGCATATCATAATCAATTTTCCTTGCTTTTACACTGTCCATGACATTATTATATTACCTATGGAATCCAAATTGCAAGGCAATCTTTTTTTTTTCTGTGTTGTACTACTGTGCCAAGTGGGCCAACCACTCAGAAATATAAAACCTCAACTACAGCCCATCTTCAATAAAGAGGAAACAATTGGCTAGGTTTGCATTTGGTATAGTAGTGTTGCTATCCATAGACAAGTGGAAAAGTAAAATGGATGGAACATATTAAGAGGAAGAAAATAGAAAAGAAAAAATGGCCTGGAAGATGACTCAAGTTAACAAGCTACCAAAGAGTCAGAATCACAGAACCTCTTTGTCATTTGTCTCAAAGTGTAGTCAAAGGTTGCTTCTGAGTTAAGACCCTAAAGCAATCCTGGCAGTATTTTTCTCTGTACCAACTATGCTATGCTCACTCCCTAACCTTGCTGGATATTAGCTCTTTCTTTTTTTCTTCCTGATTACATCTACAAGAATGATGTAAAAACAATTGTATTGTGAATTTTGCTGTTCATATCCCAATCAAGCAAATGTAAAAGTGGCATATGGCACAAAAGCAAGCTGCAGATGGCTCAACAGCAGCCATGCACATCTGGCACATGGCTGTTGGATTTTGTATTTGCCAACTTGCCAGATGACTCTTTCTGGGAAGAAGCCCAGTAAGAGAAATTCACTCATCTTCCTTCTACAGACTCAATGCTTCAGCCACTCTTCTCACCCTCATCAGTACAACCCCAAACAATCATGGATTCTCAACCCTTCTAAAAGAAAAAAAGAAAAAAAAATTATGGAGCAGTATGATGGGAAAGAGTACCCAAGTTTTCTGATTTTACAACCTCTGTAACTGTTTCAGTGCTTTATCTTTGGGAGCTAGTTAGATAGCCTATAAAATGGAAGAACATGTGGTGCAATGATTATGCGGTAGTAAGAATACATTGATAGAAATTCAGGAATACCAGTCTCCCTCCAGAAGTTTTCCTACTAGATATTAGAATCAAGCTGCCAAGATATTTTAAAATTTACCCAATTTGACACCAGGGGTCCAACTGACATATAATGTGAAGAAATCACTCTTTGTTACCATAAATTATGCTATATGGTAACTTGTATGTTCTAGGGAAAGAATGCATACTCTTTTTATGTATGAACAATCTGTAATTTCTCACATAATATACAGAGAGATTTAAGTTGTCATCACTACAGAATTATACAACCTTCCCTCAAGCTCAGTTCCCTCCCAATACAATACTTCACGTGTACCTAAATTCTACTCCTCACCCAGGTCCCAGAATAGATACACCACCTACATTAACATGCTGCTGTCTGCACTCAGCGCTCTCAACTCGCCTGATCTTTGGAATTTCCCCACTTACGTTACCACAGACATGACTAAATCAAGGACTATATTATTAAGTGCTATAACCTGAGCATCTAGCACATCTGTGTACTAGAGCACATGTGCTAAGTCGCTTCAGTCATGTGTGACTCTTTGCAACCCCATGGACTATAGCCCGCCAGGCTCTTATGTCCATGGGATTCTCCAGGTAAGAATACTGGAATGGGTTGCCATGCCCTCCTCCAGGGGTCTTCCTCACCCAGGGATCAGACTCATGTCTCTTATATCTCCTGCATTGGCAGGCAGGTTCTTTACCACTAGCACCACTTTGGAAGCCCCCAGTATGCAGCACATGGTACTGACCAAGTAAATCTGTGTTGAATGAGAAGGAATGATATCTCTGGTTTAGAGACCAGCTTCTCAGATTTAGGGGTAAATCTAATCCTGGAGATGCAACCAGAGTAACTTTTAGTTGGGTGCATAAATTTTGACGAGAAGGTATTACTGGACCTTAGGAAGATGTGAGAGTGGATCTTGCATCGCAGTGAATAGGACTCTGAAAGGATGGGTCACAAAGCCTCTGGGTACAAAGTGAATGCAATGATGATTCCATTTTAGGTTCATATTTGGGCTCTTCTGGTCTACAGAATAATGCTTTTTTTCCATCATTATATATCTTTACTAGAGCACATAAGTATTTCTTCAGGATGATATTTTTGGATTTGGGACCTTGGGACCAGAATATGTAGGTTAAATTCACTTTGGGGAGGTCAGAGAAAAGTCTGAAACTGAATGCAAGTATCTTGTTAGTAGCAGAAATCCTTCTGGCATTAGGAGTTAACTCAGGCCTATGCCTGTAGCTTGAATGCTGATCTTCTGTGTACCTGAGGAACCAAGAGAGACCATGGCACCTGGTCTCTCCTGTGGCCCAGGAGAAAGGTGTTGATGGTTTAGAAGAAGGAGGCTAAGGCACTGGGTCCCTTAGGAGAAATCAACAGGGAAACACTTTTAATGCTCCTAAATTTGCAACCTTCTTATATAGTAGGTTATTGAAAGCACTAAACTAATGAAGGGCATATATTAAAACCACAATGGTATTTCAGTTTTTGCCCTCCAAAAATATGGTTAAAGGCTTATTTAAAGATAATGCAGAGTTTGAATTGCTTTTGAGGTGATCAAGAGCAACTTAATTAGGCAGCTGGGTATAAACCATCCAAACACCTCATCACAGGTTTCAGGGCCTTGGCCATCTGCCCTCCCAGCCTCCCCAGCCCCTTCTCATCCCAGAAGTATCCTTGTTCCCTGTGGTCTAGATGCTTCAATATTGATTCTAAATCTCTAAAACTCAAATGTACCAAACACTTTCTCATCTAGTTGCTTTTATTTCTACCATTTCCTCCACTTGGAATTTTTTCCTAAAATATCTTCCTGTGACGTCTTCATCTCCTCATGCAGTCTCTGTTCAAACATCATCTGCTGAGAAAGGCCTTCCCTGAACACACTCTCTATAGAACAGTCTTCCCCACCCCACCGACCTTTGGTTCCTTCTCCTGATTATTCTTCATAGTACTTATCATTCAGCCAAATTATCTTCTCTGTTGATATATTTTTTTGCTTATCATAATATTCTATACTAGAATAGAATTCCTCAAAGACAGAGAGTCAATAAACATCTGTTGAATAAATAAATGCATGAATAAACAAAATAAATCAAGCAGAACCTGTAGTTAGACTGATGCTGAACTTGAAACTATTGATAGAGGTTTCCATATCAGACAACTGCCAGCTCTTGTTATAGGATGGATGCCAAAGCTTGATGTGGGACCAAGTTAAAATAATTAGAATCAAAATAATAACTATTAATAAATATCAATTCACATATATAGAACATTGACCAGATACTGTGTTAAGCACTTTATATGCATTAACATTTAATTTGTAAATAACCCCATGAGATAGGTAACATGTTTATCTCTATTTTACAGGTAAAGAAACTGATCAGTACAATGGCTAAGCTACTTGTTGAAGAACTTTTGGAAAGTAAAGGGCACAGAGATAGAGATAGAGTCTATAGATGTATTATTTAAAGTGGAAGAACAATGCTGCATCACATTGCTATATACATGCATCCCCTTTGCTTTTCTGGCAATTATTCCACTAAAGTATTTATGTAATTATCTCACAGGTTTTTTTTTTTTTTTGCTTCCTTATCATTCCTTCTTTCCCTCATGTCACAAAGGACATGAAATATAGAATAAATCTTATTTGAACTCTCTACTTCTATCCTGGATTGTCATGACCTTGCTGACCCATGAGGGTTCCACAAGTCTCTCCTTACGGGTCCCTAAGTTCTTGCAACATGGACATTTCCTTTACTGTTTATTTTGGTTGTGTCTTGGTAATCATTCTTTCCTTGCCCATTACTCATATCTTCTGTTCTCTGCCACTGACTACTGAATTTCATAGGACATTCTAAGGAAATCTATAATCTCTTAAGGGCATAAAATTAGATTGTTCACACAATTTAGAAATTCCGATTTACTAGTGAATTTGCCTTCCATTTTAAGGACTCTAAGATTTCCATCAGAGTTAGAGCAGTTCAAATAGAAAGAATTTCCCAGGTAACTTCCAAGATTCTAATGTTCTGTTTTCATTCCTATACCTGGCATAAGCACAGACATTTAAATACCTAAATTCTATAGGAGATAAGCACGTTGTGATTAAAGATTTGGAACTAACAGCTTCTTCTTTTCAGTGTATCCACAAAAACAACAGAATGATGAGCAAAGAAATAACTGGCACACCAATTATCTAAGCAGAGATAGGGATTATACTTAGTGGTAAGGGCAGCAATCTCAGATATGCAGATGATACCACTTTAATGGCAGAAAGTGAAGAACTTGATGAAGGTGAATGAGAGCACGAAAAAGCTGGCTTAAAATACAACATTCAAAAAATGAAGATCATGGCATCCAGTCCCATCACCTCATGGTATATAGATGAGGAAAAAGTGGAAGCAGTGACAGATTTTATTTTCCTGGGCTCTGAGATCACTGTGGATGGTAACTGTAACCATGAAATTAAAAGATGCTTGTACCTTGGAAGAATAATTATGACAAACCTCGACAGCATATTAAAAAGCAAAGACATTACTTTGCTGACAAAGGTCCATATAGTCAAAGCTATGGTTTTCCAGTTTTCCGGTTATATATAGATGTGAGAGTTGAATCATAAGGAAGGTCAAGTGCCAAAGAATTGATGTCTTTGAATTGTGGTGCCAGAGAAGACTTTTGAGAATTCCTTAGACTGCAAGGAGATCCAACCAGTCAATTCTAAAGGAAATCAACCCTAAATATTCTTTGGAAGGACTGCTGCTAAGGCTAAAGAGCCAATATTTTGACCACCTGATGCAAAAAGACAACTCATTGGAAAAGGACTTGATGCTGCGAAAGATCAAAGGCAAAATGATAAGAGGGTGGCAGAGGATGAGATGGTTCTATAGCATCACTGACTCAATGGAAATGAATCTGAGCAAACTCTGGGAGATAGTGAAAGACAGGGAAGCCTGGTGTGCTGTAGTCCATGAGGTTGTGAGGAGTCAGACAAAACTTAGTTGGACAACAAAAAGAGCAACATTGGAAAACTGAGCTGAGATTGGTCAAAATTAGGCTAAGTTCCTAGGAATTATAAATCCTGGCCTTAAACAGGGTACCATGGGATATAGTTTTGCTTTAAAGGTTTACTTTCCAGTGCAGTTTTCTTTGTATGGCTATCATATCTTAATTTATACAACAAAAATATATTATTTATTAGGCAATACAGTTGAGACTCAGCTCAATGTTAGTGAGCTGGTTTAGCAATTGGACAATCAACATGATAGAAATTCAAGTAAATACTAGTTCCTGTCTATGTATTTTTTCTTATAATAGATAACTCTAAATGTGGGCCTGTCCTTTAATTTTTTATACTTTCACATGGTTCCTTTCACTTATGTTTTCACATATGACTGATTAAATATAAAATGATGTGAAAATCAAAGTTAAATAATCATCAAAGGAAAAACAAAAACAGTCCACATCAATAGGATTTTGAAAGGAGAGGGTTTAGTGGTAATTGAGACAAGTATTTGAGAACTGCTTTTGCAATCAATACCTCTGGAGAAACATCTATGTTCTAATCAGATTGTATCTTAATAGGAAATGCCATACACGAAATACCCATGTGTAAGAAGGTCTAAGGTCATGGCTCTGGAATTAATCCCATACTAAATCCACACATCAAACTCCATGAACTTTAACTGAAGTTGAGAAAGACAATTTCAGGACCCAGCTGTAGGTGGATAATTTACGAGGTAGTGTGAAATAAAGAACTCTCTATACCTGAGCAATACAAAGGGCTAAATTTACTGTCGTCAATTACTTCTACACAACAGCAGGGTCAGCCTCTGCCCCCAATTACTCATGTGCAGAAACAGAGCTGGTAGCAAGGAAATCAACAGATCCTCAGAGGTTGTAAAAGAGGCCTGGAAGTGGATTGAGCAGGTAACACTGGTCTCTTCACCCTCTGCCTGGGCACGAGGCAAGAAAGCTGTGTGACCCTAAGAAACTCACAATAAGACTTCCTGAAATTCTCATTCTTAAAGAATGCCTTTGGTTTGATTCTCCTTATGGTATGTGTAAGGATACAAATGAAGGAGGAGCTGGAGCTTAAATGGAGTATATCACGTCTCGTTTTTTCTCCACCATTGACTAAAGCAGGCCAGGAGTGCTCTCTAGATACCAAAAAGCTACTGAATGAAAATATTTTATGCAGAGGAAAAATATTTCACACCACTGTAGGATTTAGCCTCTGCCTACACATGGTACATACCAATTCTATCAAAATGAGTAAGGCAAAACACAGCTGCAGACCTACCAAAGATCAGGTCCAGTCTTCTCTCCATCCCCACGACTTATTTCCTATCTGCATGTTAGGCGTATGGGCCTGGACAAGGAGATATTGGTCACATTTTCTAATCTCTAGGTCAGTTATTTCCAACAGTGCTCCAATATCTAGGGTACCACCTACCCCTTTATTCAACAAGAGAATCTCTGAACTTATTCAGTTCAGTTCAGTCGTTCAGTCGTGTCCACCTCTTTGCAACCCCATGAATCGCAGCATGCCAGGCCTCCCTGTCCATCACCAACTCCCGGAGTTCACTCAAACTCACGTCCATCGAGTCAGTGATACCATCCAGCCATCTCATCCTCTGTCGTCCTCTTTTCCTCCTGCCCCAAATCCCTCCCAGCATCAGAGTCTTTTCCAATGAGTCAACTCTTTGCATGAGGTGGCCAAAGTAATGGAGTTTCAGCTTTAGCATCATTCCTTCCAAAGAAATCCCAGGGCTTATCTCCTTGAGAATGCACTGGTTGGATCTCCTTGCAGTCCAAGGGACTCTCAAGAGTCTTCTCCAACACCACAGTTCAAAAGCATCAATTTTTCAGCGCTCGGCTTTCTTCACAGTCCAACTCTCCAACATCCATACATGACCACTGGAAAAACCATATCCCCTGACCAGACAGACCTTTGTTGAGTTATATAAATGGGATACTAGGCAAGCTTTTTGGGCTTCTCTGGTAGCTGAACTGGTAAATAATCCACCTGCAATGCAGGAGACACCAGTTCAATTCTTGGGTCGGGAAGATCCCTTGGAAAAGGGATAGGCTACCCACTCCAGTATTCCTGGACTTCCCTGGGGGCTCAGATAGTAAAGAATCTGCCTGCAATGCTGGAGACCTGGGTTCAATCCCTGGGTTGGGAAGAAAGAGATGAACACAATGCAGCTCTAAGGAGACCATGAAGCCAGATTGTAAGGAAGTACAGCTTTTAGTAAGTGGAATTACACACTGAACTTGAATGGAAGCACTCTTTGAGAGGGACTTGTTTCTATCTGCCTCTGCAGAACCCTCTCCATTCACTCCCATTTAAGATGGAGTTGAGGAAGTTAAGGAGGAAGATGGAGTAATAATACCTTTTAATGAGGAAGACATGGGACTAGAGTGGTGTTAAGGCAGGAGACACATATGGGGTACTTCCACCAGTGGGAGATGAAGTCCCTTTTTTGGTCTTTCCCAAATTTCTCTTCCTGTTTTTAGAGTAGAAAATAAAGGCAAAACCATATATGTATCTAGTGGAAGGAGATACCCTTTTTCTACTTTTAGTCTGGTCCCTTTACAGAATGAAGGTAAAAATGTTCTTGAGGCTCACTTGTAGTTTAGACCAGCTTTACTGGAGTAAAAGATAAGATAAAGGTTGGAGTTCAATGCTCTAGCTAGTGATCATGTTTATACACATTGCTTGGTGTCTTCTGAGGATATATTGCAAGGATGGCACAGCTATGATAAATTCAAGATTTAGATTGAAGTTTCATGACCCGAGAGATCTTCCTTTAGAAGAAACATGAATAATAGAGTGGTTTAAGGGGCAGAGATCAGGTGTTTACAGAAATGAGTTACACCCTTTTAAAATGCTCACAATGGGTAGAGTTCTCTCCAGAGGACTAACTTGAAAGAATAGTCACCAAGCAGGCATAAATTTTCTGGAAAGATAGATATCTGAATACTTTTTCTTGTCTTCAGCAATTTCTTCTGCACCCAGTGAGAGATTTAAATTCATCTGGCTATACAGCAAAGATAAAAAGGCCTGGAAATCTCCAAGGACTGAAGAGTATAGTCAACATCTACTATATCCAAAGTTGAGGGTGGGCTTTGGCGACGCTAATGCAGGAACAGTGGGACCTGGCCAGTATCACCTGTCTTAGTCTGCTCAGCTGTCATAACAAAATACCATAGACTAGGAGATTTAAACAATAGAAAATATTTCTCACTGTTATGGAGGCTGGAAGTTAAGATCAATATGCCAGCAAGGTTGGGTGTAAGTGAGAGTTTGCATCCTGGCTTGCAGACAGCCACCTTATTATGATGTCCTCACATGGCAGAGATGGGAAGCCAGGGGAGAGAGAAAGCAAGACAGAGAGAGATTGCTCTCTGGTGTCTCTTTTTATAAGAAGACTAATCCCATCATGAGGACTCCACCCTCATGAAAATGAAAGTGAAGTTGCTCAGTCCTGTCCGACTCTTTGCGATCCTGTGGACTGTAATCTACCAGGCTTCTCTGTCCATGAGATTTTCCAGGCAACAGTACTGGAGTGGGTTGCCATTTCCTTCTCCAGGGGATCTTCCTGACCCAGGGATCGAACCCAGTTCTCCTGCATTGCAGGCAGACGCTTTATCTTCTGAGCCACCAGGAAGCCTCTTATAACCTCATCTAAAAACCTAATAATTTCCCAAAGACCTCATCTCCAAATGCCATCACATTGGGAGTTAGGGCTTCAGTTATGTGAATCTGAGAGAGACAATTCAGTCCACAACATAGAGTTTCTAAATACTTAAACGCTATTGTTCTGTATCTATAAACATACAAAATACCAAAATTATCATGATGAAGCACTAAGAAGGAAGAGGATTAAGAAGCCCTCAAGAACAGGACTAAACCTTTAAGAGATGCAGCGTGATTTAGTGAAATAAATATGGGCACTTGGAACCCAACAGATTTGTCCTGAAATTTTACTCCAGCACTTGCTATCTCTGTGACAGGAGAGCTCTGGACAAGAGTAATACTAATTCCTTCCTAACAGAAGTGCTGTGAAGATTAGTGAAATAATGTAAAAAACATCTTATACCACAGCTGATACTTAGTAACTACTCATAAATATTAATATATCCTTTTGCCTTTTATCATTGGGGATGTTTTGAGCACAAATAATAGTAGCTTTGTTGGTAAACACAATTGTCTCCTAAAATTAAGAAGTCTGGAAGTACAAAGATCTAATCCTGACACAGTAACTCAACAATGCCCTCGAGGACTGTTTAAATTTTTTCTCCATCATCTTTTTGTGTATTGTTTTTATTGTTTTATCAAATAAGAACATCATCAATTGATCATCAAAAGAATCATGTACATGCTTGTACACAGATGGCTTGTTATACAGCCCCAAGCATCATACCTACATTCCATACAGGAAGGAAAAGTTCCGAAGTACCTATTTATCAGCAAAGCAAAGGTTTCTCAGCTGCTTTTCAGCGAATTCCCTCTTAACGCTCCATTGGCCAGGTCAACCAGTTATCCTACCTGGAAGGGAAGCTGAAAAAGAGTATGTGGCTGTCCAACTTCTATACTGCACATAGTAGGAGAGAATAAAATTAGGTTATTCACCCATGGCAGTCAGAATTCTAAGACAGTCCCCCAGATTCTCAGCCTCCCGTGTGGACATACCTCTATTACACAATCAAACTCTAGTGTAAGTACTGCTATGAAGGGATTTTTGCAGATGTGATTAAGGACCCAAATCAGCTGACTTAAAGGAAGATAATCTGGATGGTTTTAACTTGATCATATAGCCCTTAAATACCAGGTCTAAATGTCAGAAACTGAGAAGTCAAGGAGAGATCAAGGCAATTTTCTTGGCTGGATGATGGAGGAGGACACTAGGCAAGGAAGGAGGTAACCTCAGGAGATTAGAGCAACCCCAGCTGACAGGTGAGGAAATGGGGAGTTCAGGCTATCGCCTCAAGGAACTGAGTTCTGTCAAGAGTTGAGCTGGGGCCACTCTTCGTTGTGGTACACAGCTTCTCATCGCAGGGGCTTCTCTCATTGCCCAGCACAGGCTCTAGATGCATGGGCTTCAGTCGTTGCAATACGGGGGCTCAGTAGTTGTGGCCTGTGGACGTTAGGGCATGTAGGCATCAGTAGTTGCTGCACAGAGGCTCAGTAGTTGTAGCGCATGGGCTTAGTTGCTCCAAGGCACATGGAATCTTCCCAGACCAGGGATTGAACCTGTGTTCCCTGCGTTGGTGGATTCTTACCCAATGAGCCACCAGGGAAGCCCTCAGCTGATGTCTTGATTTCAGCCTGTGAGACCCTGATCACAGCTACCCTGAGCCAGAATGCTAATCTACAGACCTCTGAGCTAATAAATGGATATTATTGCAAAGCCACTGAGTTTCTGGTAATTTGTTACACAGTATTAGAAAACAAATACACCATCCAGCACTGCCCACCACATCCTTGATTTTACTATTAAAGTATTCTTATAAAATGTATAGCAAGTCATATTTACATAGAGTAATTTAGGAAAATAGTGCATAGTGAGGAGGTGAGAAATACTTTGATTTCTACTGAATCAAGTGGAAATGATTAATTTCTATAGAATCAGATGATCTATTGAAGTCAGCATAATGAAAAGAGGCAGGAGCAAAGAGAGCTTTGACTGAAGTCTCTAGACAGGAATAATTGGAGCTTTAAACTTAAAGTTCCAGGAAAATTAGATAATTAGTAAATTAAATTTTCTTAAAACAAGGAAGTTTTAAAACTTAATCCAAAGAATAACAAAATTAGCATTATTTTATAAAGCAATGACACTATCACTTGTTCCAAAGTTAAAGAAACTTGGACATTAAACTAAGATATGAAATTGTTTGTATTTGATTTTACTAAAATGGTAAAAAAAGGCCTACTCTATGTATCTTAAGAGGCACTACCATGAATTAAATTTACTTAGATTCTGAATAAAATAGTTTCAAAAGTCACAACTGATTACCCAACAAATACACATTTAATCTAAATACATAAGGGTTTCCCTTGTGGCTCAGCTGGTAAAGAATCTGCTTGCAATGCGGGAGACCTGGGTTCAATCCCTGAGTTGGGAAGATCCCCTGGAGAAGGAAAAGGCTACCCACTCCAGTATTCTGGCCTGGAGAATTCCATGGACTGTATAGTCCATGGGGTCGCAAAGAGTCAGACATGACTGGGCAAATTTCACTTTAACTTTTCACTAAATGCATATAACATCACTTTCCCAATATTCAATTTATGTGAATTAAAATATTGAGTGAAACGCCACCAAGATAAACTTGTAGTATCCATATCTATGTCAGATAAGGATAGATATGGGAGCCATGGGAGCCTCTGACACTTATTCAGAAATGGAGAATTACTTGATTTGAAAGGGTCAACCAGAATCCTGAACCCATACTACCTGGGATAGGTGAAAACTTACCAAACCTTCCCCTTCGCTGGAAAAAAGAAAATTAGCCAGAAGCACCCATGATCCAAACCCTGGCATCTTACAGAAGACATGGTCATTTGTCAGACTGACATCAGGATACTTTAAGGAATGTGAACCCTAAATATCATTCAGCACATTAGGATTCTGGAAGAGAAAAGTAAAAATCACCCTGTCACTTGGTGGAACTGAAGGCTAGAAAAATTAAACTTCCTCTTGATTAATGTGAGTACCTTCAGCTTCCGCTCCGTCACCTACTTGGATGGAATCTGGGTTTGCGTCGTGGGCAGGAAGAAGCAGTTAAAGCAAGCATCAAGGCAAAAACAGAACCAGCTTTTAAAGAAAGATTGCTTTAACTCTTCAAAGAACCTCCCCTTTCACATACATCATGTCTCTTCTGGTGGCTGGCTCAGATCAACGAGTATAATTAGACTGAATCTCTGGTGGCAGGGCAGGTGGCAGCTGAATGGCTAGAAAATTACACACTTTGCTTCTAGGCTGCCAGAAGCTCCCGTTTTCCTGTTTCTGATTTTGTTCTTAAAAAGAAAAAAAAAAAAAAACTTTTTTCAAAGAACAAATTTAAAGAGAGCTACATTCACAATCATTATAAAATAGCTAATTTCATGGGAAGACAGTCCATAAACATAAAATCTTCTTGAAAATGATCAGTAAGTCAATAAAAAGTAATATTAATACTAATCAGACAGGGTAAGGATAAAAGGAGCAATAGCAATTATACACAACTACTTTAAGTTCATATAAAAATCTAACTGAACTTATTCCTTGTAGAGGCTGAAGGTAAGATCTTGATCCTTATACTCTTAAATAAGCTTGTTTATTTTCATCTTAGAGTTCTACAAGAAATAGCTAAAATTATGAATCCTTTCCACATGACAAATGTATATGCACATATGGTATAGTATCAGGACCTATAAGTTCTACAAATATTTTCAATTAGAAATTGAATGGTTTCAAACCTTTTCAATTAGAATTCTATTCATGATAGATAGAAGAGTAGAAAATGGCAACCCACTCCAGTATTCTTACCTGGAAATTCCACGGACAGAAGAACCTGGCAGGTATAGTCCATGAGGTCGCAAAGAGTCAGACACAACTGAGCAACTGAGCATGCACACACAATAGATTAACAGATTTTAAAAATCAAAAAGCATGAGAAAGATTTTTGAATATGACAGAACAACACTTTCTTTTAAGTTAAGAACATCTCAAACTAGACAAATGTCCAAATACGACATTTTCTCAGAAGTGACTACGTTCTCAGAAGTAGTATCTAAGATTGATAAAGGTGTGCTAAGAGATAAATTAAGGAAGGACTTCTTTCAAAGTAAGCTTTAATCTTAAAAGGAGACTTACAGAGGCCAGCAAATTACTTAAGAAAAGGAATAGTGGGAAAAGTGTTAGACAAGGCTTTACTAGAAGGAGCAAGAAAAAGGAGGGGATGGTTATTTGGCTGGAGGCAAGGGAAAGGACAGAGCACATATAAAGATATACAAAAGGACACTGAAAGAATGCTCTGAAACCAGGAAAGGAATCTTCTGCAAAGAGCAACAGATGGACATGTGAAAACTATAAAGGGTGAAGATCCTATTCAAAGTGATGTCAAAAGAAAAAAACAAAGGAGTTAGAAGAAATAAAGTTGATGGGAAAGAATGTTTATTATGTGACTAAAGAAACACAAGGCAAGAAATTAAAAATAAATGACAAAGTTTAGAAATAACAAAAAGAAATGAGTGTCAGAGGTCTGATGGATTAATCAGATGGATTAATGATGGATTAATAGCTAGAATGACAATTTTTACAGCTAAAGTCATTATACTGTTTGACTTATATTTGCAAGTCTGTAGTCCAAACATGACCCAGGAGTTGTGGGGCAAGAGGTGGAGAGAAACTTTCCTGGTTTTTCTCACTTGGTTGGAAGGCTTACCTTTCAACAGGACACTTGTGGAGATTTCTAGAATATCTGCTTTGTGTAGATAGTCCCTATATCTATTATATATCCTTTGGTGTCTAAATTCATTCCCAAACAAGAATCCATGACCATACCAAGGGAAGGATTCTTGGCCTCTCTGAACCTCTTTACTTCTGTATCTAACTGGCTGTCTCTGGTTGGAATCAGCTTCAGTGATCTATGATTTCTCCCAACTCCATGTCTCCAGCTCTGTCTCTCTCTCAATTTCTAGCTCTATTCTTACAACTGCTTCCATTAGCCTATAGGAAGAGGTCAAGATCCTTCATCAGCATGGAAAAGATCCTTTAGAATCACCTGTTGATCTCTCTTCTCTCATCACCTTTATCTCCTGTTGTGCATCCCACTTACGGCCAAACTCAACTCCCCCAAACACATGAGCAGTGTGCTCCATCAGTCTTACTGTCAGACAGGAAAATTCTACTTGCTTTTTACAAACCTCAAATATGACTTCTCAGAAGCCTTTGCCCTCCTTCCATGATAGCTGAAAATCCACCTCTTCCATGATACTCTGAGTGCCAAGACAAATATGATGACATGCTCACATCTGCTTCTAATACAGTGCCTGGTATATCTCATAAATTAGTAAAATGCTGCAGCTCAAATTGCTGCTTTAACCTCTAGTTTTCCTTAAGTACATTATTTTACCCAATGTACAAAGTACACTTAGGCCTCCAGAATGTTAGAATATAATATTAATAGGAAAGGATATTTGCCAGGTGCTTAGAAGTAGACATGAGACAGATTGGAAGCACATATAAGGAGATCCAACCAGTCTATTCTCAAGGAGATCAGCCCTGGGATTTCTTTGGAGGGAATGATGCTGAAGCTGAAACTCCAGTACTTTGGCCACCTCATGCGAAGAGCTGACTCATTGGAAAAGACTCTGATGCTGGGAGGATTGGGGGCAGGAGGAGAAGGGGACGACGGAGGATGAGATGGCTGGATGGCATCACTGACTCGATGGACATGAGTCTGAGTGAACTCCGGGAGTTTGTGATGGACAGGGAGGCCTGGCGTGCTGCGATTCATGGGGTCGCAAAGAGTCAGACATGACTGAGTGACTGAACTGAACTGATATTATTTTCAGAGCAAAAATAAAAATAATAACCTTGATATAGCATGGCATGCATTTAAAAATTACAAATCTGTATGTGATCAAATGGATGGTTATCAAAGTCATCTAAGAACACAGAGGAAAAGAAGGGTAGTTGGGACTTTCCTCCAATAATTAAACTAAGAAAGCAAATACAGAAGATATAAAAACAGTCTTTGGCCAGCAGACAGTAAAGAATCTGCCTGCAATGCAGGAGACCTGGGTTTGATCCCTGGGTCAGGAAGATCCTCTGGAGAGGGGAATGGCAATCCACTCCAGTATTCTTGCTTGGAGAATCCCATAGACAGAGAAGCCTGGAGGGCTACAGTTTGTAGGGTGGCAAAAGGTTGGATACGACTGAGGGACTGACACTTCCTTACTTACTCATCTGGCCAGCAAGAATTGAGCATAACCTAATCAACATTATCGATATAACTGAGCTTAGAAAATGCCATTCAAGGTTAATACAGCTATAAGAGCACAAAAAGATTGTCACAGAGGTAAACATCCACAATGATAATACAAACACTTACCAAGAGACAAAAATACCTTTCCAGGCAGGCATAAACATAGATCTGATCTGGATAGAGTATTTCTGTTATATAGTTGGACACTATTAGCTTCCAAAGATGGTTGCTGTTACACATCAAGCCCATTTAACTCATACCCCTTGCTCTAATTATACCATCACTAATCCCAAGTTGTTTGTCTATAGAGAGAGAGGGGCTAGTCAGGCCCAGAGATATACCCGATTTTTTGAATAGTTATATACTCATTTTAAAGTAATATAGCTGTATTCTTGCTTTATATACTGGTCTTTGGTGAGGTCTGTTTACATGATTCAACATGCCAGCTTCTCAGCACTTTGGAATACAGATATGAGACTGGATTTCTAACTTTACAAGGCTGAGTGCCAGATTCACTAGTCATATCTAAGACACACCCTTTACAATCACATGCTTTCTCCCAACACAAATTACCCCATAAAAAAGAGGGAAAATTGAACAACTGGTAGCAGTCTTAAGAAAACAACCTCCCAGAAAATGGCAGTAATTGGGATGTACTATGTGCTTAGTCTCTCAGTTGTGTCCAACTCTCTGTGACCCGATGGACTGTAGCTCTCCAGGCTCCTCTGTCCATGGGGATTCTCCAGGCAAGAATACTGGAATGGGTTGCCATGTCCTCCAGGGGATCTTCCCAACCCAGGAATTGAACCCAGGTCTCCTATACTGCAGGTGGATTCTTTACCATCTGAGCCACTAGGGAAGCCCAGTAATTAGAATAAGTTAAAGCAAAAAACCTTTAGACAATGGTCAAAATATCCATCTAAAATAAAGCACAAGAATGAGGGAATAAACTATACCTCTAGTTCCTGAAGTATGATTTCAAGGGAGAAAAAGAAACAAAGTCAATGAGGAACACCAGAAGGATAAGTAAAGAGATTATACACTTAGAACTGGTAATAAGGACATGATTTTAATGGGCCAGAAACTAGACTGCTGAGAATCTAAGAGAAGGCAAGAGAAAGAAAAGGCGATATATAAATCTTGTAATTCACAAGGAAAAGGAACGCAGTAAGATTCAGATCAGATCAGTCGCTCAGTCATGTCCGACTCTTTGCGACCCCATGAATCGTAGCACGCCAGGCCTCCCTGTCCATCACCAACTCCTGGAATTCACTCAGACTCATGTCCATCGAGTCAGTGATGCCATCCAGCCATCTCATCCTCTGTCATCCCCTTCTCCTCCTGCCCCCAATCCCTCCCAGCATCAGAGTCTTTTCCAATGAGTCAACTCTTCGCATGAGGTGGCCAAAGGACTGGAGTTTCAGCTTTAGTATCATTCCTTCCAAAGAAATCCCATGGCTGGTCTCCTTCAGAATAGACTGGTTGGATCTCCTTGCAGTGCAAGGGACTCTCAAGAGTCTTCTCCAACACCACAGTTCAAAAGCATCAATTCTTTGGCGCTCAGCCTTGTTCACAGTCCAACTCTCACATCCATACATGACCACAGGAAAAACCATAGCCTTGACTAGACGAACCTTTGTTGGCAAAGTAATGTCTCTGCTTTTGAATATGCTATCTAGGGTGGTCATAACTTTCCTTCCAAGGAGTAAGCGTCTTTTAATTTCATGGCTGCAGTCACCATCTGTAGTGATTTTGGAGCCCAGAAAAATAAAGTCTGACACTGTTTCCACTGTTTCCCCATCTATTTCCCATGAAGTGATGGGACCTGATGACATGATCTTCGTTTTCTGAATGTTGAGCTTTAAGCCAACTTTTTCACTCTCCACTTTCACTTTCATCAAGAGGCTTTTGAGTCCTCTTCACTTTCTGCCGTAAGGGTGGTGTCATCTGCATATCTGAGGTTATTGATATTTCTCCCGGCAATCTTGATTCCAGCTGGTGTTTCTTCCAGTCCAGCATTTCTCATGATGTACTCTGCCTGTAAGTTAAATAAACAGGGTGACAATATACAGCCTTGATGTCCATATAAATCCAAGAGCCTATATAAATCTGGGATTTTGCTCTCAGATCAACAGCAAACCATTTTGGTCATGTGGCTGCAGGCATAATAGTCAGTAGATTTCAGAAAGGCAGTAGACCAAAAAAGAAGATGGTGGTCAATGCTAAGTATATAACATAAGAACTAAAGTGGCTTTGACATCCTGGCTTCTCATACCAAACCAACCCCATGAGGAAAAGATAAAAGTTTAGATGACAATAGAGAGGATGCTACATCCATTGTGAATAGCAACATCAGGTTCCTGCTACTTTCCTGAAACAAAATCAAGACTGTTGTGGCCTGTTTTGAGCTCAAGTACAGATTTTGCCACCAATTTATGGGCAATTCAAGGGAAATTCTCAAACCAAATTTTAAAAAGTTAAGAAGCATTTTTTTTTTGTACTGCAAATACTTGTGGATTCCTCTTATGTAGAGGGATAACATTTATTGCTTTTGAAATGAAAATTTGAAGAGTAAGAGGATCAGTAACACAGTTGGCCAAGATAATCTAAGCTACTGATGTTGATCAGGATTTATCTAGTCTTTAGTGCTTAGAATGCTTTATATGATAATTTAAATATAGAACTGGGATAAACCCAAGCAGTTATTTGTTCTCTGAAATGGTCTCCTAAGGCAAGTAGTTCAAGTTCAGTGATTTAACACTTCTAAAGTTAAAGTGAAAATTATTTCCAGGGCTACTGAGAAAGTAATCCTTCATTCGCCCAGGACCAGGCTGCCAAATGGGTCTTTTCCATCTTTTATTTCTTCATGTACAGTAAAATTCTGAGACCTTTCAGCTCTTATGGGATTAGACAAACATGAACAGCAAGTTTTATAAAGGTTTATGAAACTCCCCTTAAAGCAAGGCTCTATGTTGTGACACATTTCAGCAGTTCGAGCAAAGCTCAAGCTTTGGAGCAAATTGTGTGATGTTGAACAGGGTCAGTGCTTTTATTTAGTTCTGCAGGAAGCTAAAGTAATGAGAAGAGAATGAAACACACTACAAATTTAAATTATAATTATCTAAATTTTTGCAAATTTTGATAAATTGCTCACCCAATATTAAAAGTATGTATAAAAAATTGGAAACAATATTCCCAAGCATATTTTATCTACTTAACCATTTTTTTCCTGCAGATCATGGACCACTTTTAGACTTTCATGGCTCACTCTCTAGTAAAAACCACAAACACACATACACATAGACATACAAAGATACATATATAGAAACTGACACAATTCTTGATAATACAATGAGTTATCCAGACAAATATAAGTCATAGATCTGCATGCAGAACTCTGTCTTGCATATTACCCAGCTTTTACCTAGATTTTTTAAATTGAAGTATAAGTGACTTACAATATTATATTAGTTTCAGGTGTATAACACAGTGATTTGATATTTTTGTACATTACAGAATGATCACACAAATAAGTCTAGTTACCATGTCCCCATACAAAGTTTTTACAATATTATTGGATATATTTCCTATGATTTCACCTCTTTAATCTTAGATATTAATATTTCCTAGCACTTGCCTCTCTGGAATTTAATGCTCGGCATGTAGCTCAGCCCCATGGTACTCCCAGAAGATAATGAATCCTTTCTCCAGGGGATTTTCTGAGAGTCGTCGTGCCTCTTCAGTTTAGTCTTCTCTCACCCAAACTAGGGCTTCTCTGATTGTTCAGGTGGTAAAGAATCCACCTGCAATGCACGAGACCCCAGTTTGATTCCTGGATCGGGAAGATCCCCTGGAGAAGGGATAGACTACCCACTCCAGTATTGTTGGGCTTCCCCTGTGGCTCAGCTGGTAAAGAATCTGGCCACAATACAGGAGACCTGGGTTTGATCCCTGGCTTGGGAAGATCCTCCAGAGAAGAGAAAGGCTGCCCACTCCAGTATTCTGGCCTGGAGAATTCCATGGACAATATAGTCCATGGGGTCACAAAGAGTTGGACAGGACTTTCACTTTCACCCAAACGAATATGTGTCAGTTCCTTACTTCAGTTTATCTATACCCAGCATGGAACCCAAGGTCCTTATCCACTCAGATCTCTCTCTTTTTAATCAAAGTTCAAATTAGCATTTTTTGAAAGTCGTGTCACTTTTTCAAATGAACTTCTAGTAAGCCATGTCTCTCCTGTGCTATGCATGGGCAGCAGATCAAAATCACAGAATGTTAAAGGCAGAAGGTATCTCAAGAACTGCCCAGTCCATACTACTTTTTCAACACATGAAGAAACTGAGATTTGTTGAGTGATCACCCAAAGTTTTCAGCAAGTTCATAAGAGAATCAGACAGGACATCCTGTGCTTGCTCCCTTGTACTCTAACATCTTCTGCTGCCACGTGTGTAGTTTCAGGTCTCTAATCTTCAGAACTTTGCTCTTGTAAAACTGGCACTCTATACTCATTAAACAATTTCTTAATTTGCCCTCTCTCCAGCCCCTGGTAACCCCCATTCTGTTTCATTTTCATGACTTTGACCATTCTAGACACCTCATAAGAAAGCCATTTTCAGTGATCAATGCAAATAAATAGAGGAAAACAACAGAATGGGAAAGACTAGAGATCTCTTCAAGAAAATCAGAGATAGCAAAGGAACATTTCATGCAAAGATAGGCTCAATAAAGAACAGAAATGGTATGGACCTAACAGAAGCAGAAGATATTAAGAAGAGATGGCAAGAATACATAGAACTGTACAAAAAAGATCTTCATGACCCAGATAATCACGATGGTGTGATCACTGACCTAGAGCCAGACATCCTGGAATGTGAAGTCAAGTGGGCCTTAGAAAGCATCACTACAAACAAAGCTAGTGGAGGTGATAGAATTCCAGTTAAGCTATTTCAAATCCTGAAAGATGATGCTGTGAAAGTGCTGCACTCAATATGCCAGCAAATTTGGGAAACTCAGCAGTGGCCACAGGACTGGGAAAGGTCAGTTTTCATTCCAATCCCAAAGAAAGGCAATGCCAAAGAATGCTCAAATTACCGCACAATTGCACTCATCTCACACGCTAGTAAAGTCATGCTCAAAATTCTCCAAGCCAGGCTTCAGCAATATGTGAACCGTGAACTTCCTGATGTTCAAGCTGGTTTTAGAAAAGGCAGAGGAACCAGAGATCAAATTGCCAACATCTGCTGGATCATGGAAAAAGCAAGAGTGTTCCAGAAAAACATCTATTTCTGCTTTATTGACTATGCCAAAGCCTTTGACTGTGTGGATCACAATAAACTGTGGAAAATTCTGAAAGAGATGGGAATACCAGACCATCTGATCTTCCTCTTGAGAAATTTGTATGCAGGTCAGGAAGCAACAGCTAGAACTGGACATGGACAACAGACTGGTTCCAAATAGGAAAAGGAGTACGTCAAGGCTGTATATTGTCACCCTGTTTATTTAACTTATACGCAGAGTACATCATGAGAAACGCTGGACTGGAAGAAACACAAGCCAGAATCAAGATTGCTGGGAGAAATATCAATAACCTCAGATATGCAGATGACATCACCCTTATGGCAGAAAGTGAAGAGGAACTAAAAGGCCTCTTGATGAAAGTGAAAGTGGACAGTGAAAAAGTTGGCTTAAAGCTCAACATTCAGAAAATGAAGATCATGGCATCCAGTCCCACCACTTCATGGGAAATAGATGGGGAAACAGTGTCAGACTTTATTTTTCTGGGCTCCAAAATCACTACAGATGGTGACTGCGGCCATGAAATTAAAAGATGCTTACTCCTTGGAAGGAAAGTTATGACCACCCTAGATAGCATCTTAAAAAGCAGAGACATTACTTTGCCAACAAATGTTCGTCTAGTCAAAGCTATGGTTTTTCCTGTGGTCATGTATGGATGTGAGAGTTGGACTGTGAACAAGGCTGAGCGCTGAAGAATTGATGCTTTTGAACTGTGGTGTTGGAGAAGACTCTTGAGAGTCCCTTGGACTGCAAGGAGATCCAACCAGTCTATTCTGAGGGAGATCAGCCCTGGGATTTCTTTGGAAGGAATGATGCTAAAGCTGAAACTCCAGTCCTTTGGCCACCTCATGCAAAGAGTTGACTCATTGGAAAAGACTCTGATGCTGGGAGGGATTGGGGGCAAGAGGAGAAGGGGACGACAGAGCATGAAATTGCTGGATGGCATCACTGACTTGATGGACGTTGAGTCTGAGTGAACTCCGGGAGTTGGTGATGGACTGGGAGGTCTGGCGTGCTGCGATTCATGGGGTCGCAAAGAGTCGGACACGACTGAGTGACTGATCTGATCTGAGACAACCTCATATAAGTGGAACCAGACAGTATTTGTCCTTTGGGGACTGCCTATTTCACCTAGAGTAATGTCCTCAAAGTTCATCCATGGTGTAATATGTATCAGAATGCCCTTCCTTTTTAAGGTTGAATAATATTCAATTGTATGGACATCTTACACTTTGTTTATCCATTCATCTGCTGATGAATACTGGGTTGCTTCCACCTCTGGCTATTGTGAATAATGCTGTTATGAATATGGGTGTGCTCAAATGAAAAAATTTAAACTGTTTTTCTTAGCATCTATAAATGATAACTATATTAAAGTTAGCAAAACTAGAAGCCAATAAATCAAACATTATGCTCTTGGCAATAGACTAATAAAAGTTTCCATATAAAGTAAAAATAGTCAATTTAACAACCAAGTTCAAAATGAAAAAGCCTGTACTTGCCAAATATATAATTAGAAGAAACTCTTAGAAAAAGAAAATAATATGCTTTAGTTTTACATATATTATATATGTAAAGTCTCTGAATTTTACTAAATTCATTGAATAATTAAAAGCTGAAAGCAGATATAAAGCCATCGCTTTAAAATTATTCAGTGTAATAAAAGAAGATATTTCCTTACTGATGACTACAACTAAACTCCTTCAAAATAATTATCCTTTGTTATTAAGAAAATACCTTGGGATACATTCTGCAGGGTTTTTGGACAACAGCAGCTAAAGACTGTTTTTAAAACTATACACACAGAATAAGAGAAATGACTTAAACATATGGCTAGTTCTGCAGCTAACTTACCAGATGGTTAATACTAAGCTTGAAAAACTGAAATGGAATTCTTAACATCTTAATACACCACGTGATCTTACTTACCTGTTTAATGACAGTTATACCTTTCTATGATGTAGATTGTTTACATCTTGGCTGTATGAGACAAGATTATAAAGAATACTTGTTAAATATAAAAAAAGGAAATGAAATAACCATAACAATTTACCTCAGGAATAGTAACACTGATTTACTCATACAGTCTTTAAAAAAAAGTATAGTAAAACTGATCACCTTATTAGCAGTTCGACTAAATCACGTTCCTCACATTCAACACATATAAATCTTACTCTAATTCAAGAAGTCTCTGACATTAGTTTTAAGTGTTCTAGTTCTTTCAAACCCAAGTATATGATAGAATTCTATGCCTCTAAAAATAATACAGTGTTTACAAGGACAACCCCCTCCCCAAGCCAGGTTCCTGGGTTACTAGAAACACACCTGGTTGGATTGGAATATGGCCTTAGAGAGGAAATGTTTAAATCTTAACTACCTAATAGTCTGTGTATTTTGATTTTTTCATGCATTGAGTCTGAAAGTATCCATTGTTTCTGATTATTTACACATGGAACTGACTAGAGTTGTACAAAAATTTGTTTAGGGAAATAAATATCTAATAGTTATAGAAAGGATTACTCACTGACATAAAGTAGCAAAGAAATTCAATTTGGTAGGAGAAAAAATAAAAATGATTAAATACGTACAGTTGATTCTTACTATTTACAGTAGTTAAATTCTGTAAGGGACCACACAGAAGCGCGGTGGCTGCAACAGACTGCACAGAATATTCTTGCCTTGAGAACCCCATGAACAGTATGAAAAGGTAAAATGATAGGATATACTGAAAGAGGAACTCCCCAGGTCAGTAGGTGCCCAATATGCTACTGGAGATCAGTGGAGAAATAACTCCAGAAAGAATGAAGGGATGCAGCCAAAGCAAAAACAATACCCAGTTGTGGATGTGACTGGTGATAGAAGCAAGGTCCAATACTGTAAAGAGCAATATTGCACAGGAACCTGGAATGAATCAAGGCAAATTGGAAGTGGTCAAACAGGAGATGGCAAGAGTGAACGTCGACAGTCTAGGAATCAGAGAACTAAAATGGACAGGAATGGGTGAATTTAAATCATATGACCATTATATCTACTACTGTGGGCAGGAATCCCTTAGAAGAAATGGATTAGCCATCATGGTCAACAAAAGAATCTGAAACGCAGTACTTGGATGCAACTCAAAAGCGACAGAATGATCTCTGCTCGTTTCCAAGGCAAACCATTCAATATCACGGTAATCCAAGCCTATGCCCCAACCGGTAACACTGAAGAAGCTGAAGTTGAACAGTTCTATGAAGACCTATGAGACCTTTTAGAATTAACACCCAAAAAAGATGTCCTTTTCATTATAGGGGACTGGAATGCAAAAGTAAGAAGTCAGGAAACACCTAGAGTAACAGGCAAATTTGGCCTTGGAGTACAGAATGAAGCAGGAAAAGGGCTAATAGAGTTTTGCTAAGAGAACACACTGGTCATAGCAAACACCTTCTTCCAACAACACGAGAAGACTCTACACGTGGTCATCACCAGATGGTCAACACCAAAATCAGATTGATTATATTCTTTGCAGCCAAAGATGGAGAAGCTCTATACAGTCAGAAAAAAAAAAAACAAGACCAGGAGCTGACTGTGGCTCAGATCATGAACTCCTTATTGCCAAATCCAGACTTAAATTGAAGAAAGAGGGAAAACCACTAGACCATTCAGGTATGACCTAAATCAAATCCCTTATGATTATACAGTGGAAGTGAGAAATAGATTTAAGGGACTGTATCTGATAGACAGAGTGCCTGATGAACTATGGAATGAGGTTCGTGACATTGTACAGGAGACAGGGATCAAGACCATCCCCAAAAAAAGATATGCAAAAAAGCAAAATGGCTGTCTGAGGGGGCCTTACAAATAGCTGTGAAAAGAAGAGAAGTGAAAAGCAAAGGAGAAAAGGAAAGATATACCCATTTGAATGCAGAGTTCCAAAGAATACCAAGGAGAGATAAGAAAGCCTTCCTTAGCGATCAATGCAAAGATACAGAGAAAAACAACAGAATGGGAAAGACTAGAGATCTCTTCAAGAAAAATAGAGATACCAAGGGAACATTTCATGCAAACATGGGCTCGATAAGGGACAGAAATGGTATGGACCTAAAAGAAGCAGAAGATATTAAAATGAGGTGGCAAGAATACACAGAAGAACTGTACAAAAAACTATCTTTACAACCCAGATAATCACGATGGAGTGATCACTGACCTAGAGCCAGACATCCTGGAATGTGAAGTCAAGTGGGCCTTAGAAAGCATCACTATGAACAAAGCTAGTGGAGGTGATGGAATTCCAGTTGAGCTATTTCAAATCCTGAAAGATGATGCTGTGAAAGTGCTGCACTCAATACGCCAGCAAATTTGGGAAACTCAGCAGTGGCCACAGGACTGGGAAAGGTCAGTTTTCATTCCAATCCCAAAGAAAGGCAATGCCAAAGAATGCTCAAACTACCGCACAATTGCACTCATCTCACACGCTAGTAAAGTCATGCTCAAAATTCTCCAAGCCAGGCTTCAGCAATATGTGAACCATGAACTTCCTGATGTTCAAGCTGGTTTTAGAAAAGGCAGAGGAACCAGAGATCAAATTGCCAACATCTGCTGGATCATGGAGAAAGCAAGAGAGTTCCAGAAAAACATCTATTTCTGCTTTATTGACTATGCCAAAGCCTTTGACTGTGTGGATCACAATAAACTGTGGAAAATTCTGAAAGAGATGGGAGTACCAGACCACCTGACCTGACTCTTGGGAAAGCTATATCCAGGTCAGGAAGCAACAGTTACAACTGGACATGGAACAACAGACTTTCCAAATAGGAAAAGGAGTACGTCAAAGCTGTATATTGTCACCCTGCTTATTTAACTTTATGCAGCATACATCATGAGAAGCAATGAACTGGAGGAAGCACAAGCTGGAATCAAGATTGCCGGGAGAAATATCAATCACTTCAGATATGTATGTGACACCACCCTTATGGAAGAAAGTGAAGAGGAACTAAAAGGCCTCTTGATGAAAGTGAAAGAGGAGAGTGAAAAAGCTGGCTTAAACCTCAACATTCAGAAAACTAAGATCATGGCATCTGGTCCCATCACTTCATGGGAAATAGATGTGAAACAGCGGAAACAGTGGCTGACTTTATTTTGGGGAGCTCCAAAATCACTGCAGATGGTGACTGCAGCCATGAAATTAAAAGACGCTTACTCCTTGGAAGGAAAGTTATGACCAACTTAGATAGCATATTAAAAAGCAGAGACATTGCCAACAAAGGTATGTCTAGTCAAGGCTGTGATATTGCCAGTGGTCATGTATGGATGTGAGAGTTGGACTGTGAAGAAAGCACAGCGCCAAAGAATTGATGCTTTTGAACTGTGGGGTTGGAGACTCTTGAGAGTCCCTTGGACTGCAAGGAGATCCAACCAGTCCATCCTAAAGGAGATCCGTCCTGGGTGTTCATTGAAGGATTGATGCTGAGACTGAAACTCCAATACTTTGGCCACCTGATGCAGAGTTGACTCATTGAAAAAGACCCTGATGCTGGGAGGGATTGGAGGCAGGAGGAGAAGGGGACAACAGAGGATGAGATGGCTGGATGGCATCACCAACTTGATGGACATGAGTTTGGGTAAACTCTGGGAGTTGGTGATAGACAGGGAGGCCTGGCGTGCTGCAGTTCATGGAGTCACAAAGAGTTGGACATGACTGAACGATTGAACTGAACTGATGTTCTATAAGGCTGCTGGGCTTCTCTGATGGCTCAGTGGGTAAAGAATCTGTCTGCAATGCAAAGTTATGGGAGACAATGGTTTGATCCCTGAGTCAGGAAGATTTTGTGAAGGGGGAAATGGAAACCCACTCCAGTATTCTTATCTGGACATGACAGAGCGCAGCACAGCAACAACTAAGTTGCTACCAACACTGAACTATCTCTCCAGGGAGAAATACAAGGTTAGCCTCCTGTGAGCCTCAGATCACAAAATCTTTGTCAACCCAAACACCACTTTTAGAGGTTAATTTGCCAATGTCCTTGTTAAATCAGCAAGCATCATCCATATTGAAAACCTGCTCTTCCACATAACCCTTTCTCTGTAACACTTTAGAGATACTTTTAAATTCTTTGGCAGCATCCTGATCTACAGAACCTGCCTCACCTTCAGGTTTAATGTTTCTCACACCATATCACCTTTTGAAATGTGTGAGCCAGCCAGCACCAGCCAAGAAAGGTTTAACATTTTCCTGACCCTGAGTAATGTGACCATAAACCCCTTTGGCTTTCAGCCTTTCAGCCTCTCAGCCTCATGACAGTGCTGCTGCTGCTGCTGCTAAGTCACTTCATTCGTGTCCGACTCTGTGCGACCCCATAGACTGCAGCCCACCAGGCTCCCCCGTCTCTGGGATTCTCCAGGCAAGAACACTGGAGTGGGTTGCCATTTCCTTCTCCAATGCATGAAAGTGAAGAGTGAAATGGAAGTTGCTCAGTTGTGTCCAACTCCCAGCGACCCCATGGACTGCAGCCTACCAGGCTCCTCCGTCCGTGGGATTTTCCAGGCAAGAGTACTGGAGTGGGGTGCCATTGCCTTCTCCACATGACAATGCTACCCACTGCATTTTGAAAATCAGTTCTCATCTCACAAATCCACCAAACGAGCCACTTCTCCCATAATTTAATCACAAACCCCAGATGTGACCTTAGCACTGGAGCAGCTTCACTTATGGACTGGAGACATTTCCTCTGTTTACACCACTCCCAGACTGAGATCACCATGGTCCAGCTACAGCCCCCAGGTTAAGTGTGGTCCTGAGGCATTTAATCACTGTGGCCTTTATAATCTCCCTTACAGTAGAAAAGACTATTTCATGTTCTTTTCTCACTCCATGTACACATAAACCAGAAATTGAAAGAAATAATTTTTTTAAAGTTTAGAGGAGCTGGTTTTTCAAATCTTTTCAACTGTATCATGGTAAAACATGTAATAAAAACTTCACATACTTAACTTGTATAATTTTATAGTTTTTGAAACATGGATAAACCCATAAAACCATCACTACAATCAAAATAATGAGTATAGGGACTTCCCTGGCAGTCTGGTGGTTAAGACTTTGTGCCTCCAATGCAAGGTGGCACAGGTTCAATTCCTGGCCAGGGAATTAAGATCCCACAGGCTGCTCACTGCAGCCAAAAAATAAATAATAATGATAGTTTCCTTGTACTCTTATAATCTTTCCCTTCTATCCATCGTAGTCTCTCTCCCCATGCAACACTGATCTTTTTGTTTCTATAAATTAAAATGCATTTTCTATAATTATATATAAATGAAATCATCCAGTATGATATTTCTGGCCTGACATTTTTCACTCAGCACAATTATTTTTGAGATTCATCCATGTGGCAGTATATTTCAGTCATTCGTTTCTTTTTATTATTGACTGATATTCCATTGTGTGGATGTATCAAGATTGCTGTTCACTGATCTGTTGATGGACGTTTGTGTCCACTTTGGGGCCATGAGCATTCAAATACAAGTTGTACGTGGACATTGTTGGGAAACAATGTTCAGTGAAAACTTTCACTTGTCTGTGAGCTAAGAACATTGGTATTTGTATTAAGAGATAATCAAGTAGCACTACTGGGGATATACCCTGAGAAAAGGATAACTGAAAAAGACACGTGTACCTCAGTGTTCATTGCAGCACTATTTACAATACCTAGGACATGGAAGCAGCCGAGATGTCCACCAGCAAATGAATGGATAAAGAAGCTGTGGTGTATGTGTGTGTGTGTGTGTGTGTGTATACATACACACACTGGAATATTACTCAGTCATAAAAAGGAATGCATTTGAGTCAATTCTAATGAAATGGATGAATATTTTGGCCACCTGATGCAAAGAACTGACTCATTTGAAAAGACCCTATGCTGAGAAAGACTGAAGGTAGGAGGAGAAGGGGATGACAGAGGATGAGATGGTTGGATGGCATCACCAACTCAATGGACATGAATTTGAGTAAACTCTGGGAGTTGGTGATGGACAGGGAAGCCTGGCGTGCTGCAGTCCATGGAGTCACAAAGAGTCAGAAACGACTGAGTGACTAAACTGAATTGAGAGCCTATTATAGAGAGTGAAGCAAGTCAGAAAGAGAAAAACAAATATCATATATTAATGCATATATATAGAATCTAGAAAGATGGTGCTGATGAACCTATTTGCAGGGCAGCAGTGGAGACACAGACATAGAGAACAGACTGTGGACATGAGGGGAAGGAGAGGGCGGGACAAACGGAGACAGCAGCATGGAAACACATACACCACCATATGTGAAACAGGCAGCCAGTGGGGATGTGCTGTATTACTCAGGGTGCTCCAACAGGTACTTTGTGACAACCTAGAGGGGTGGAAGGTGGTTGGAGGGAGGAAGGAGGGCCAAGATGGAGGCGACGTATGTATACCTATGGTCGATTCATATTGATGTATGGCAGAAACCAACACAATATTGCAAAACAACTGTCCTTCAATTAAAAATAAATTTTTTAAAAATGGAGACAACAAAGAGATGTGAAGTCTTCTCTTTCCCTGCGTGTATGCATGCCCAGTGGCCTCAGTCATGTCTGACTCTTTGCAACCCTATGGACTGTAACCTGCCAGGCTCCTCTGTCCATGGGATTCTCCAGGCAAGAATATTGGAGTGGGCTGCCATTTCCTTCTCCAGGGGATCTTCCTAACCCAGAGATAGAACTCCTGTCTGCTGCATCTCCTGCATTGCAGCAGATTCTTTATCCACTGAGACACCTGAAAAGCCCCTTCTCTCTCCCTAAAGACATCATTCATTTCCATTCCAAACGATAATGACCCTAGAGACCTTCCCTCCCCTCCTTAGAGAGGCTTCACTTACATTCTATATACTCCGAAGCAAAGCTTGCTTTCTCTTTCTGTCTCTGGAATAGAAAAAGGGGTATATTTGCCACCTGTTCTCTATACAATCTGAGATACATAATTTTAGAATCTCTCTCCTATGGTGCAAATTCCTTCCCATGCATAGGACTATTAGGCCTTTATTGTATTAGCCTGTGGATTACTGAAACTTGAAGAAATGGCACTAAGATGCTCCTTGAGTAAATAATTGATATGTCCTTTGACCCAGGAAGATAAAGACAAAAAAACTTTAACTGACATATGCTTTCATTTCTCTTGGATAAATACTTAAGGGTGGAATTACTAGATCATATGGCAGGTGGATATTGCACTTTTAAAGAAGCTTCCCAACTGCTTCATAAATTGGATATACCACCTTATATTCTCATAAGCAATATATGAGGACTCCCATTTCTTCTCATTCTCCCCAACACTGGATAACCATTCTAGAAGATGCACAGTTTCATCTTATTGTAGTTTTAATTTGCATTTCCCTAATGATTAATGACATGAAGCATCTTTTCATGTATTTATTTGCTATCTGTAAATCTTCTATGGTGATATGTCTGTTCAAATTTTTGGCCCCGTTTATAAATTTTTTCAGGCTTCCCTGGTGACTCAGATGGTAAAGAATCCACCTGCAATGTGGAAGAACTGGGTTCGATCTCTGGGTTGGGAAGATCCCCTGGAGGAGAGCATGGTAAACCATTCCAGTATTCTTGCCTGGAAAATTCCATGGACAGAGGATCCTGGCAGGCTACAGTCCATGGGGTTGCAAGGAGTAAGACACAACAGAACGACTATGCACACACATAAATTAATTCTCTCGTTCAGTATTATAAATGCTCTCTGTTCAAAGTCATAAGCAAAATACACTTTTATTAATACAATATTCCAAGTGCTGAGAAAATGCTAAGAAAATGCTGAAAATAAAAAGACTTGCCTTTACCTTTAGTCTATATTAAACGTTTGCATCACTTTTTCAATTATTTAACTTTTCAAGATATCTTTTTGCAATTCTGTAAAATAAAAACTTTCATGATTCATTTTTTATTAAAGACCAGAAATCTGCAAACACATAGCGATTGTTAGTAAAGATTTTGAAAATTTATCTTTTCTTAAGTTAATTTAAATAAGGTGACCTATCCCTTGTTGACCAATGGATTTCACACTGCCTCTTGTGAACAGAGCCAATGAGGTGAAAGTACACATTTCTTCCCCTTTTATTTGTATTTCTAAATGACTTATGAGTAGGTAAATATATCCTGGGGAAGAAAACAACATTATCATCAAAGCATATATTACTTATTTTTCAATGATCTTTTCCACACTTTCTAGGGTTTCTTTAAAAGTAGGATTACCATTAAAACTAATTAAAAAGTGTTATTCAATAGATCTTTCACTTTTTTTTTACTATGAATTAGTAACAAGGAATCAGTTTATATCAGAATCCTTTCCATTTTCCAACTCTATTTAAAGTGGTATTAAATTCATTTTAAAACTTTTAAAAGTAGTAGACTAAGAGTTCTTTCAATCAACACTTTGTGACATAAATTAAGGTATATCTGCCTACCCTTCAGAACAATGCAATGCTTATTAGGAAGTGCTAGCTGGGAGCCACTTCACTGGACACATTTAATTTACACTTGGCCTACTTCTCCTCACAAACCACCCCTAATTGAAGTCAGGTATAATTATATAAAGTTTGAATTATTTTTTTTGCATGCACCAGTTCATCATTTCAGATATACTTAAGCTTTCCATTTGTCTTCCATTATTTTTCTAAAATGTTAGTTCTTTGAAGAAAATGATGTAGTAGCTCACCAAGTTAAATTGAATAATCCTTTTCATTCTGAGGACTATGTAAATGTAATCCATATGACTTTATTATTTATTTCCCTTATTAACTGGATGGTGTTGATTTGTCTTTACTTAAATCCTAACACTACCTAAAACTCTTCTCAAAGTTATAAAAGAGTTCTTAAATATAGAACTCTTTCTGACTAAATTTTAAAAAAATAATGACTTTGAATGATAGTTGGTGAAACAATTAGCATTTTTTCTGGTTTCTTTTAGGTGGAGGCATAATATAATTTTATTTTTCAAGATATTAATACTTTTACAATTTCCTTGTTTACCTTATCTCTATATAGTGTCATTTGAGTTGGGTAGCAGCTACGCAGAAACTATCACATAACCTTAAATAGAGTATACTAATTTGTGGCACAAATTCATCACCCAGCATGTTTTAAAATGACCAGCTGTTAAAACATTAGTTGTTTGTTTAGTTGCTAAGTCATGGCCAACTCTTTTGCAACCTCATGGACTATAGCCTGCTAATCTCCTCTGTCCATGGGATTTCCCAGGCAAGAATACTGGAGTGGGTTGCCATTTCCTTCCCTCAAACATTAATAGATAATTCTTTAATACATTCACTTAAAGATAAAGTATTCGGACTCCAACATCAAAAACCCCAAACTTCCTTCAATGGGTTAGATCTAAATATATTTTGTTAAAAAGCAATCATAGAACTGACTTTATTTTTTTTTTTATTGGAGTATAGTTGCTTTACAATGTTGTGTTAGTTTCTGCTGTACAGAGAAATAAAATAGAATCAGAAGAAAAAAAGCAAAGCAATCATGAAACTGATCAGGAATTCCAACTGTGACCAATATGAAAATATAGAGACTGAATCTGAAAGAACTGAAACCAGTAAAAACAGATATCAGGCAATGAAAAAAAGTGATGGAGTTAGGAAACAAAAGACATAAACCTTACTACTGCTCAAACTACTGTCTTCACAACATTTCTAGGCTGTGACCTAGAAAGGGGAACCCAGACAGAGTCTGGAAGAGTCTATTATTAAGGAGATGGAGTTGAGAGTTCATGGAGACCAAAGCAGCTAGAATTCACAGCACAGAGAACCAGAGATGAGAGAGCTATGAAGAAAAAGAACTCCAGAGTTCTGAAGAGGATTCCTCTCAACTATTCAAAGTACTGATGAGTTCATGTAGGCTAAGCTGAGTGCTGAAGAATTGATGCTTTTGAACTGTGGTGTTGGAGAAGACTCTTGAGAGTCTCTTGGACTGCAAGGAGATCCAACCAGTCCATTCTGAAGGAGATCAGCCCTGGGATTTCTTTGGAAGGAATGATGCTAAAGCTGAAACTCCAGTACTTTGGCCACCTCATGCGAAGAGTTGACTCATTGGAAAAGACTCTGATGCTGGGAGGGATTGGGGGCAGGAGGAGAAGGGGACAACAGAGGATAAGATGGCTGGATGGCATCACTGACTCGATGGATGTGAGTCTCAGTGAACTCTGGGAGTTGGTGATGGACAGGGAGGCCTGGTGTGCTGTGATTCATGGGGTCGCAAAGAGTCAGACACGACTGAGTGACTGAACTGAACTGAAGAAACTACCTGAATCTAGAGAATAAATTATCTGAAAACAACAAACAGACAAAGCCTTAAATAAATGACTATTCCCACAAGTCAAGTTGGGATACTTGGTAATTCACAGGATATTTGGTAGATTTACTTGAAGGATATTACCTCCTTAAAGCAAATAATTAGCCCTAGATGAAACAGTGTTTGACCTCACATAACAAATCTTAAAACTAAACCAGAAAAATCAAAGTGTTCTCAAATAACTTAACCTCATTTTTGAACAAAGCTCAAGAATATTCATATTAGTAATAATAGAAAAATATTTAGTATAGGTAATATTACAAGGTCTATTATGCAATAAAAAGTTATGTATATACAAAAGCATGGGAAAAATGAGAAAAAAAACCTAATAAACTCAACCCAGAACTGACACAGATGTTAGAATTACTGACAAGAACACTAACAGAATTATCAAAACTTTATTCCACATGATAAAAAGCTACATAAAGATTTAGCATTTCAAACAGAGACACAAAAGATATAAAAAATACAAATTAAATTCTAGAGATAAAAACTTTAATATATGACATGTAAAAAATGCACAGGATGAGAGTAACAACAGACTAAACTTTTCAAAGAAAAATTTAAAGAAATAGCAATACAAATTATTGAAAATGAAAAAGAAATCATAAAAAGACTCAAAAACAAATGAGAGAATTAGTGATCTGTGGTACAACTTCAACTGACCTAACATCTCTGTAATTCAGTTGTCCAACCATTAATAGAGAGAAAGGGCAAAAAGTTATTTGAGAAAATACTGGAGAAAAACTTCCCAAAATGTATTAAATGTATAAACCTACACATTCAGAACATCTATAATGTTCAAGTACGTAAGAGACAAAGGAAAACTACAGAGAGTCACATCATAATCAAACTTTAGAAGAGCACCAAATAAATAAATTAGGGATCAATAGAAGGCAGAGCACCAAAGAATTGTGCTTTCAAACTGTGGTGCTGGAGGACTCTTAAGAGTCCCTTGGACAGCAAGGAGATCAAACCAGTCAGTCTTAAAGAAAATCAACCCTGAATATTCATTGAAAGGACATATGCTGAAGCTGAAGCTCCAATACTTTGGCCAATTGATGCAAACAGCTGACTCATCAGAAAAGACCCTAATGCTGGGAAAGATTGAGGGCAGGAGGAGAAGAGGGCGAAAGAAGATGAGATGATTGGATGGCATGACCTATTCAATGGACATGAACCTAGGGGAACTCTGGGAGATGGTGAGGGACAGGGAAGCCTGGCTTGCTGCAGTCCATGGGGTTGCAAAGAGTTGGACACAACTTGGCAACTGAATAACAACAGAAATATTTCTTTAAAAAACTATCAATTTTTTAAAGTAAATAATGTATCCACACAACCATAGGTCAAGAAGAAATCAAAAGGAAAATTATAAATATTTGAAGTGAGTGAAAATGAAAATATATAAAACCTGTGAGATGAAGCTAAAGCAGTACTAGGTTAAGAAATTTATACAATGAAGTATCTTTATTAGAATAAATGAAAAAGTTCAAATAAATCTCAGTTCTGTCTTAAAAAACTAAAAAAGCACAGTAAGCTCAACCTAAAGTAAGCAGAAGAAAAGATATAATAAAGTGAAAGTGAAAAGTGAAGTTGCCCAGTAGTGTCTGACTCTTTGCGACTCCATGGACTGTAGCCTACCAGGCTCCTCTGTCCATGGGGTTTTCCAGGCAAAAGTACTGGAGTGGGGTGCCATTGGGGATCTTCCCGACCCAGAGATTGAACCTAGGTCTTCCGCATTGTAGGCAGATGCTTTAGCTGCTGGGCCACCTGGGAAGTCCTAAAATATAATAAAAATTAAAGCAAAAAAAAAAATCAATGAAATGGAAAACAGAAAAACAATAATAGAGAAAAATAAATAAAACCAAGAGAAAGTTCTTTGAGAAATAGATTTAATCAAGTCCCTAGCAATAATGATCATTTAAAAAGGCCATAGATTTCTAATATTAGTAATGAGAGATATGTATCACTACATATTCTCTGGATATTAAGCAGACTATAAAGGGATATAGTGAATAATTTTATGTTAATAAATTTGACAATTTTGACAAAATGGACCAATTCTTTGAAATATACAAACTACCAACAATCTATAATAGGACTTGAATATCCCTAAATCTATTAGAGAAATTGAATTTGTAGTTAAAAACATTCTTACAGAGAAAATTCCAATTCCTAATGACTTCATTGGTGATTATTTTCAGAAAACCAAAGGGAATATTTTCCAACTCATACTATAAAGCCAACATTGACCTAAAAGCAAAACAAAATATTATATGAAAGTACAAGAGAAAAATACCCCTCCTGAATATAGACACAGTGTTATTTACAAAATTTTAGCAAACGAAACCCAAAACATAAAAAAAGAATAATACATTTTGATCAAGTGGGATGTAAACCAGAATGCAAGGTTTGTTTAACATCTGAAAATCAATAAATATAAAACATCATAATAGAAAACTAAAAAAGAAAAATATCATATGATCATAATCCCTATTAATACAGAACAACTTATTCAACAAAATTCAACCATCATTCAACATTTTTTAAAAGCCTCCAACAAGCTAGGAATAGAAGGGAAGTTCTTCAACACTGATAAACAGCATCTACAAATAATCCTACATGTAGCATCATTCTTACTGGTGAAAAACTAAATGCTTTCTCCTCTCTCAAGAAAAAGAAAAAAATTGTATTCAGGTTTGAAAAAGGTAAAATTTCCTTTATTCACAGATGACAGCATCATTCATGTAAAAAAAATCCTATAGAATCTAGAAAAACGGGAACTAATAAGTGAGTTTATCCAGGTTGGAAGATACAAAATAAATATGGAAAATATAGTGTATTTATATAAGCAGTGAACAATCAAAACTTGAAACTGGAAGAGATATAAGAAAATTACTGCTTTTTCCCTCAGAAAATTTAGGAGCTTCTTTCTGGAGCATACATTTTGCTCAAAATAATAACTATTTTAATAATTTAACTAAAGAGACATATTTTGGAAAAAATTTTAAAATTGAAAAGCAATACTGTAGTAACAAAAATGTGAAATAATTAGGGATGAACCTAACAAAAGATGTGCATGGGTTATACACTGAAAGCAAAAACACACTGCTGTGAGAAACTGAAGATCGAAATAAACAGAATGATAAACTATATTGATGAATTATGAAACCCAATATTGCTGAGATATCAATTTTCTATAAATTGACATGTAGATTTGATGTCATTTCAATTTAAATCTCCAGACACTTGGTTTTAGAAATTGACAAACTAATTTTAAATGCACAGAAGTAACAAGCACTTATAATAAGCAAAACAACTTTGGTAATGAAAACCTAGAGGACTAATACTATCTAATTTCAAGACTTACTTTAAAGCTGTAATAATCAGAACAGTGTGATTTGGTATACAGATAGAGAAATAGATGAATAGAACAGAATGGAATAGAATAGAATAGAGTGCTATCATAGAACCACAAATGTTAAAAAAAAAAAAAAAAGACAGCTAATCTTGAATAAACATTCAAAGATAAGTGAAAGTGAAAGTGAGTCGCTCAGGTATATAAGACTCTTTGTGACCCCATGGACTATAGACCACCAGGCTCCTCTGTCCATAGCATTCTCTAGGCAAGAATACTGGAGTGGGTTGCCTCTTCCTCCTCCAGGGGATCTTTCTGTCCCAGGGATCAAACCCTGATCTCTCCCATTGCAGGCAGATTCTTTACCATATGAGCCATCAGGAAAGTCATTATATATAATGATTTTTACAAATGGTGCTAGAACAACTGGATATTCATATGAAAAAAAATTAACATTGATCCACATCTTTCACTGTACACAGAAGTTAGCTTAAAATGAATCATAGGCCTAAATGTAATACATTAAACCATAAACCTCTAGAATGAAATATAATATAAAAAAATATTTTTTCTTCGATTGGGCAGAGACTTCTTAGATAAATTAACAGCATGATCCTGAAAAGAAACACTGATAAACTGGACTTCCTCAAAATTAAAAACTTCTATTCCTTGAGAGACACTGAAATAAAAATATAAAAACAAATCACATATCAAGAGAAAAATACTTAAAAATCATAAATCTAATAAGGGACTTGGCTTCCCTGGTAGCTCAGCTGGTAAAGTATCTGCCTGCAATGCAGGAGACCCCAGTTGCATTCCTGGGCCTGGAAGATCCCCTGGAGAAGGGACAGGCTACCCACTCCAATATTCTTGGGCTTCCCTGGTGGCTCAGATGGTAAAGAATCTGCCTGCAATGTGGGAGGCCTGGGTTCGACCCCTAAATTGGGACGATCACCTGGAAAGGGCATGGCAACCCACTGCAGTATTCTTGCCTGGAGAATCCCCATGGACAGAGGAAAATGGTGGAGGCTACAGACCATGGGGTCACAAACAGTCAGACACAACTGAACGACTAAGCACAAACCCAATAATGGATTTGTATTTACAACATATAAATACCTCTCAAAATGTAACAAACAATCCAATTTTTTAAAATGGGTTGAAAATTTGAACAGAGATTTTTACCAAAGATAATAATCGAAGATAATATATCAACAGCTGATAAATATATGAAAATATGATCAACATGATTAATCATTATGAAAATATAAACTGAAATGACAGTGAGATGCTACTTAATATTTATTAGATACAGTGGAAGTAAGAAATTGATTGAAGGGACTAGATCTGATACACAGAGTGCCTGACGAACTATGGACAGAGGTTTGTGACATTGTACAGAAGACAGGGATCAAGACCATCCCCATGGAAAAGAAATGCAAAAAAAGCAAAACAGCTGTCTGAAGGGGCCTTACAAACAGCTGTGAAAAGAAGAGAAGTGAAAAGCAAAGGAGAAAAGAAAAGATATACCCATTTGAATGCAGAGTTCCAAAGAATAGCAAGGAGAGATAAGAAAGCCTTCCTCAGTGATCAGTGCAAAGAAATACAGCAAAACAAGAGAATGGGAAACACTAGAGATCTCTTCAAGAAAATTAGAGAAATCAAGGGAACACTTCATGCAAAGATGGGCTCAATAAAGGATAGGAAATGGTATGGACCTAACAGAAGCTGAAGATATTAAGAAGAGGTGGCAAGAATACACAGGAGAACTGTACAAAAAAGATCTTCATGACCCAGATAATCACGATGGTTTGATCACTGACCTAGAGCCAGACATCCTGGAATGTGAAGTCAAGTGAGCCTTAGGAAGCATCACTACGAACAAAGCTAGTGGAGGTGATAGAATTCCAGTTAAGCTATTTCAAATCCTGAAAGATGATGCTGTGAAAGTGCTGCACTCAATATGCCAGCAAATTTAGAAAACTCAGCAGTGGCCACAGGACTGGGAAAGGTCAGTTTTCATTCCAATCCCAAAGAAAGGCAATGCCAAAGAATGCTCAAAACACTACACAATTGCACTCATCTCACATGTTAGCAAAGTAATGTTCAAAATTCTCCAAGCCAGCCTTCAACAGTACATGAACTGTTAACTTCCTGATGTTCAAGAAGATTTTAGAAAAGGCAGAGGAACCAGAGATCAAATTGCCAACATCTGTTGGATCATCGAAAAAGCAAGAGTTTCAGAAAAAAAATCTCTTCCTGCTTTATTGACTATGCCAAAGCCTTTGACTGTGTGGATCACAATAAACTGGAAAATTCAACAAGAGATGGGAATACCAGACCACCTGACCTGCCTCTTGAGAAATCTGTATGCAGGTCAGGAAGCAACAGTCAGAACTGGACATGGAACAACAGACTGGTTCCAAATAGGAAAAGGAGTACGTCAAGGCTGTATATTGTCACCCTGCTTGTTTAACTTATATGCAGCACATCATGAGAAATGCTGGGCAGGAGGAAGCACAAACTGGAATCAAGATAGTCGGGAGAAATATCAATAACCTCACATATGCAGATGACACCACCCTTATGGCAGAAAGTGACGAACTAAAGAGCCTCTTGATGAAAATCAAAGAGGAGAGTGAAAAAGTTGGCTTAAAGCTCAAAATTCAAAAAACTAAGATCATGGCATCCGGTCCCATCCCTTCATGGCAAATAGATGGGGAAACAGTGGCTGACTTTATTTTTCTGGGCCCCAAAATCACTGCAGATGGTGACTGTAGCCATGAAATGAAAAGACGCTTACTCCTTGGAAGGAAAGTTATGACCAACCTAGACAGTATATTAAAAAGCAGAGATGTTACTTTGCCGACAAAGGTGGCTATAGTTTTTCCAGTAGTCATGTATGGATGTGAGAGTTGGACTGTGAAGAAAGCTGAGCACCAAAGAATTGATGTTTTCGAACTGTGGTGTTGGAGAAGACTCTTGCAGGTCCCTTGGACTGTACGGAGATCCAACCAGTCCATCCTAAAGGAGATCAGTGCTGAGTGTTCATTGGAAGGACTGATGTTGAAGCTGAAACTCTAATACTTTGGCCACCTCATATGAAGAGCTAACTCATTTGAAAAGACCCTGATGCTGGGAAAGACTGAAGGCAGGAAGAGAAGGGGACAACAGTGGATGAGACGGTTGGATGGCATCACCGACCCAATGGACACGAGTTTGGGTAAACCACAGGATTTGGTGATGGACGGGGAGGTGGCATTCTGTGGTCCATGGGGTTGCAAAGAGTCAGACACGACTGAGCAACTGAACTGAAAAAAACTGAAAATTAAATATACCACACCAAGTATGATAAGTACACTGCTGGTGAAATGTAAAATGGCACAACCTCTTTGAAAAACAACTTGGCAGCTTATTAAGAACTTAAAAATATACCTATACTGTGATCCAGCTATTTCACTAATAAGTATTTACCTAAAAAAAATGAAAACCCATGTCCATACAAAAGCTTGAACATGAACAGTCATAATGGCACTTTTTTTTTTTGCAATAGTTCACAACTAGTAACCACCCAAGTGTCTATCAGTAAGTAAAGGTATAAACAAAGTGGTGTGGGCACACACTGGATTACTTACAGCAATAAAAATGAATTAGCATTTGATGCACAGAACATGATGGACGAAAAATAATTATGCTGAGTAAAAGGACCTGTGCTCACTGTCCAGTTCCTTTTGAGTGAAAGCTAGAAAATTAAAACTGATCTATGGTGATAGAAAGCAAGAAAGAAGTTGTCTGGGGATAGAGGGGAAGGGGCAGGATTATAAAGGAACTAAAGGAAGCTTTGGGGGGTGATAAACGCATATATTGAAACTGTACCTATTTGATGCATGCACTTTATGGTGTTCCAATTTTACATTAATAAATTGTTCTAACATTTAAAAAAATAAACAGACAAAAGTCAGGTAGAGACAGGAAATGATCAGGTCTCCTTAGCATGAAAGTGAAAGTGAAAGCGAAATGGGCTTGGGTCCAACTCTTTGCAACCTTATGGACTATACAGTCCATGGAACTCTCTAGGCCAGAACACTGGAGTAGGTAGCTGTTCCTTTCTCCAGGGGATCTTCCCAACCCAGGGATTGAACCCAGGTCTCCTGCATTGCAGGCAGATTCTTTACTGTTTAAGCCACCAGAGAAGCTCAATGAGAGATATGGCAAACACTGAGTATTATTTAGGCAAATATTAAAGTTCGTTTGCAAAGCTCTGAAGTGATCTAAGGAGTCTCTGTAAATGATGAGAACTGGGGGAGCTGAAGAGGCAAAGGCAAGAATACTGGAGTCAGTTGCCATTTCCTTCTCCAGGGGATCTTCCTGACCCAGGAATAGAACCCCTGTCTTTTATGTCTCCTGCATTTGCAGAAGGGTTCTCCACCACTAGCTGCCAACACAAATCAGCCATAATTACACATATCCTCTCCCTCTTGAGCCTCCCTTTCTTCCCCTGATCCTACCCCTCTAGGTCATCACAGAGTGCTAGGCTGGGTACCCTGTGTTATACAGCAACTTCTCACCACCTGTTTTACACATGATAGTGTATATATGTCAATGATACTTTTTCTATTCATCCCATTCTCTCATTCTCCCTCTGTGTCCACAAGTTCATTTTCTAGATCTTTGTCTCCATTCCTTGACCCCAGCCTTTTTTAGTTAAGTGTATGAATATACTTGATGATTCAGGAAGTTGTTTCAGGTTGGATTTACTGTCAATAGAAACAAAAGAAATTTTAACTGATATAGTGCCTTTTTTTTAATCTTATTCTATGGGGTGAATTCTCAATCATTCAAAATTACAGCAATTACATGGAAAATTGAGATTTGACAAAACCATTAAAACCCTACTTGGTCTCCCAAGACCTTGCCTTCATCTATGCTTCACTCTCAGAAACCACAGGGAAACAAAGGGACTGTATTTTCTCTGCATCCCATGAGCTGGTAGTATCTATTGATAATAAAGTATCACTGCTTTTTTCCTAACTAGGTTTAATTAGGGCTGACAGGTTTAGCCAATAAAAATACAAAGATTGTATGGGATGTGTTTGTACTAAAATATTATTTGTTGTTTATCTGCAATTCAAACTTAACTGGGTGCTGTGTATTTTATCTGGCACCTCTAAGTGAGATAAATAATCTCAGATTTCTATCTCTGACATCCTATATCCTGGAACCATTTCTGTTAACAAACAGAAATCATTTTAGGCATTTCAAGCAGAATGAGATTAAACAGAGAATTCTATACTTAAAACTACACTAGAAGGAAGGAAAATAAAGGTCATGGAAATTTCCTTCTACATCTCATGTGTACTACTAGTGCTCACTCAGAAACTGCCAGAAAGCAGTTCCACTGGTCATAGCTATCTAAAGGCTAGGCAAACCACATGTCTGATAAAGGGTTAATGTCCAAATATACAAAGAACATATATGACTCAGTAGCCAAAAAATAAATGAGTAAAGGATGCTGAATAGATGTTTTGGGTTTTTTTTTTTCCAAAGAAGAGAAACAAATGGTCCAAAGGTACATGAAAATTGCTTACTATCACTAACCATTGGGGAAATACAAGTCAAAGCCACATGAACAATCACCTCACACCATTAGGATGTCTATTATCAAGACGATGAGATAAATGCTAGTGAGGATGTGGAGAAAAGGGAGATCTTGTACATAGCTGGTAGAAATGTAAACTGGTATAGTCATTATGGAAAACAGTATGGAGAAAGTTCCTCAAAAAGTTTAAAACAGAACTACCATATGATCTAGCAATCCCACTTCTGGGTACCTACCTAAAGGAAATGGAGCCAGGACCTTGAAGAGATATATGTGCTCCTATGTTCCTTGGAGCACATAGCCAAGGAATGGAAACAACCGAAGTGTCTGTTGACAGATGAATGGATAAAGAAAAAACGGTGAATATAAACTATGAAATATCATTTAGCCTTAAAAAATAAGAAAATCCTGCCATTTACAACAACGTGGATGAACACGGAGGACATTATGCTAAGTAAGTCAGAGAAAGAAAAAGAAAGTACTAAATGATCTCACTTATATGTGCAATCTACAAAATGAAAGAAGTTGAACTCAGAAACAGAGTAGAAAAGTGGTTGTCAGGGGCTGGCAGATTGGGGTAATAAGAAGTTGGTAGGAGAAAACAAGATGGCAGAGGAGTAGGTGAACGTGGAATACATCTCTCTCCACAGATACATCAGGAATACAGCTTCAGACACAGAAGTGCATGCAGAACACCAGCTGAGAGTGGACAGGATTACCTGACGAGTGGGAAAGAGTATATAGAACCAAGCAAAACTCTGTAGGATGAAGGAACTAGGGGGAAAAACAGGAGTGTTAGTAGGACTGGACCTGCCCTCGGTGGATACGGGAACTGAAGCAGGAGTCCAATCCCCACATCAGGGCAATTGTCTGAGTCAGAGCAGAAACATTTAAGGTTAAGAGTGAAACAGCTGATATGGGGTGGTCTAAATGGAATGAGAACAGACAGTCCTTGCTGTAGCCATACATACCCCGGACAGGAACACTGTTCTCTTGGAAGGGGCAGCAGCTGGGAGCTGGAGTTAAGGGATTGTGGAGCAATCCCAGGACAAGGGCTGCTGTTGACTGAGGAGAGACAGATTGAGAGAATGTGAGGGAGGAGATTATGGTGGGAAATGCAGGTGGAGGAAAGCCACGCAGCCATGGAAGCAAGGCAATACTGCTGAGTCACACGTAGCAGGTGGGGCCATCACCATAGCCTCTCTCTCCCCACATGCCAGCATCAGCAGCAGAACAATAGAGAGGCTGGCCCATCAAATGCCTGATGCACTGAACTACAGAGTAGGACCCCACCCAGGGTGCCCCTTTAAGTGGCTGATGCTCTGATCCACAGGGAAGGACCCCAGTCAGGGGGTCCCCTCTATGTGCCTGACCCACTGAACAATGGAGAATGACCCCAGGCAAGGGAGCCCTCTAAGTGCCTGAATGGGCGGAGCAACTGAGAAAGACTAGCCAAAGAGGCCATCTGATTGCCAGCTATAAGACACTTGAAAAAAGACTCTGATAGGGCCATAACTCCTGTGGTGGAGGCAGTCTGTGTCTCTGCACAGTTGGTGCCACCAGGGTCCCCACAAGTCAAGCAGCTGCACTACCTTCATGCTCAACTCTCACTGGGGCAGAGCTGCCACAGGAAAAAAAAGGCTTGCGTTTATGTGCACAGGGTCGCTTCGGTTGTGTCCGACTCTTTGTGACCCTGTGGACTGTGGCCTGCCAGGCTTCTCTGTTAGAGAGTGGGTTCTCCAGGCAAAAATACTGGAGCATATTGGCCAAGACTGGTTGCCATATCTTTTTAGAGCACTGTATTTCCTACTACCCTGGCCACCAACCCCCCTGAGTACCTGGTGCTGCCAGAACCCCTGTGACCCAAGCAGCTGCACCACCTCCACACCTGGCCCTCACAGGGGCAAACCCAAGCCCTCCAGGGAAGCCTCAGGAGCTAAAGCCCATGGACGACACACATGTAGAGGTGGAAATAAAACCACAGTTGAAACCCAGGGGCAGTGTGGCTAAGGACAAAAACCTAAAACCTTCCCACCAGCTGTACAAGCTGCAGATTAAATCCACACAATCAACTAAGCAGACTCTGTGCCTATGGAATATATAAAAGGCCATTGAGAGCTCCCACAACAGAAAACGCACCAGCTCTGATAGCTGTGGACATTGGAGGCAAGAATACACAGGAGTAGGACCAGATTAGAATCTGAGCAGCCTCCACAGCAGGTCCAGAGATCAGCACAGTGTTGGAGGGCATCCTAGGGAGGTAAGGTGAACTGTGATTCCCAGCACAGGAAAGGACTCTGACAGCCGAGACTCAAGAAAAATATTTATTATTCTTTTTTTTTTGACATGTTCTGTAGATTCTTTCGGACTTTCTCCCCACCCCTCCCCCCATTGTAGTTGTCAATTTTATTGGCACTAAGAAATCCAATTAAGCTTTTGAGTTTTTTTTTTTCCTCAGTCACATTTTTTATTGTTGTCATAAACTTCTGCTTCTACTATGGCTTTTGCAGTTCTGTGGAGTTTTCCTCTTCTTTTTTTCTTTTCTTTTTTTTTAATTTTAATTTTTTAAACCTATTATTATGTTTTCCACATTTATTCCTTTGTTTGCTTTTCCTACTGTTCTTTTTCCCTTGCAGTTAATCTTTATTGTCTATAAATCCTCTTTATCTACCTCTATCTTTGCATATCTATTCTTTCTTTCTTTTTTTTCTCTCATCTCAAAATATTTGTTATATTTATTTTCATTGCTTTATTCCTCAATTGGCAACTTGCTTTAGTTTTGTTTTCCAGTTTGTGCTTTAATTAGTTTTGTTCTGGTAGATATAATTTCTGGTTTCCTTTCTTCGCCAGGTCAATCTACTGTACTTTATTTTTGTTGGACTGTTTTGACTTTGCTTATGGGTGTATATATATATGTGTATATTCAGTCACATTTTCTATTGTTATAAACCTCTGCCTCTACATTGGGATTTGCAGTTCTGTGGAGTTTCCCTACCACCCCCCACCTCCCCGCTGTTTCTTTCCTCTTCCGTTTTCTTATCTTTTCTCCTTTTTATGATTTTAATTTTTAATTTTTTAAACCTATTGTATTTTATTCCTTTGTTTGCCTTTCCTACTGTTCTTTTCCCCTTGCAGTTAATCTTTAATGTATGTAAATCTTCTTCATCTACTCCTATTTAACTTTGCATATCTATTCTTTCTTTCCTTTCCTCTCAACATATTTGTTAGTTTAGTTTCCATTGCTTTATTCCCCACTTGGCACCTTGTTTTAGTTTTATTTTCCAGTTTGTGCTTAAGTTAGTTTTGTTCTTAACTGGTAGATATAATTTCTGGTTTCCTTTCTTCGCCAGATCAATCTACTGTACTTGTTTTTTGTTGGACTGTTTTCACTTTTCCCATGGGTGTATATGTATATGTGTACATTTCATTATTTTAATTATTATTTGCCTCATTTTGTAACTGCCATTTGTCTGGGGTTCATCTTCAGTTTCTCACTTTTGGATATTTGTTTTAATCTCACTTAATGCCATAACAAACCACTTGTGGAATCTTCATTCCTTACCAGAGATCAAGCCCCAAGCCTTGGAGTGGGAACACTGACTACCAGAGAACTAACGCTAGGGAGTATCAGATAGTGAGAACTCACACAAAGGAAACTACTTGAATACAAGACCCAGCATCACCCAACCACGAGTAGCACCCTGCGCATGACACCTCATCTAAACAACAAGCAAAACAAAAACACAAGCCCAGTCATTAGTAGATAGGAGTACCACCTCACTCAGCCTTGCCCATCAGAGGAAAAACAAACAAACAAACAAAAACTCAGCACAAATCTCACCCTATACAAAGCTCACACAAACCACTGGACCAACCTTAGGAGGGCAAAAAACAAAAGGAAGAAAGAATTCAACCTTCATCAAGGAAAGAATTCAACTTTCCTTGAAGCCTGGGAAAAGGAGATCTGAAACAAAATAACTTCAAAAAAAAAAAAAAAAAGAAAAGGCAGAGAAATACTGCACAAATGAAGGAACAAACTAGAAACACAGAACTCCAAATAAATGAAAAAGAAATAGGAAAATTACCTGAAAAAGAATTTAGAATAAAGATAGTAAAGATGATCAAAAACCTTGAGAACAAAACGGAGAAAATGCAAGAATCAATTAACAAAGACCTAGAAGAGTTGAAGAAAACATATAGAGACAAACAGCACAATCACTGAAATTAAAAATACTCTAGAAGGAATCAATAGAGCTTCCCTGGTGGCTCAGATGGTAAAGCGTCTACCTAAAATGCGGAAGACCGGGGTTCAATCCCTGGGTCGGGAAGATCTCCTGGAGAAGGAAATGGCAACCCACTCCAGTATTCTTGTCTGGAAAATCCCATGGATGGAGGAACCTGGTAGGCTACAGTCCATGGGGTCACAAAGAGTTGGACATGACTGAGTGACTTCACTTCACTTCGGAAGGAATCAATAGCAGAATATCTGAATCAGAAGCACAAATTACTGAGCTGGAAGATGAAAGGGTGGACATAAATTCTGAAGAGCAAAATAAAGTATAAAGAATGAAAAGAACTGAAGACAGTCTCAGAGACTTCTAGGACCATATCAAACACCCCAACATTTGAATTAATTATAGGGGTCCCAGAAGAAGAAAAGAAAAAGAAAGGGTGTGAAAAATTTTTTGAAGAGATTTTTTTTTGTTTTCTTTTTTTTTATTATTTTATTTTTAAACTTTACATAATTGTATTAGTTTTGCCAAATATCAAAATGAATCCATCACAGGTATACATGTGCTCCCCATCCTGAACCCTCCTCCCTCCTCCCTCCCCATACCATACCTCTGGGTCGTCCCAGTGCACTAGCCCCAAGCATCCAGTATCGTGCATTGAACCTGGACTGGCATCTCGTTTCATACATGATATTTTACATGTTTCAATGCCATTCTCCCAAATCAACCCACCCTCTCCCTCTCCCACAGAGTCCATAAGACTGTTCCATACATCAGCGTCACTTTTGCTATCTCGTACACAGGGTTATTGTTATCATCTTTCTAAATTCCATATATATGCGTTAGTATACTGTATTGGTGTTTTTCCTTCTGGCTTACTTCACTCTGTATAATAGGCTCCAGTTTCATCCATCTCATTAGAACTGGAGAGAGGGTGTGGAGGAAAGGGAACCCTCTTACACTGTTGGTGGGAATGCAAACTAGTACAGCCACTATGGAGAACAGTGTGGAGTTTCCTTAAAAAACTGGAAATAGAACTGCCTTATGATCCAGCAATCCCACTGCTGGGCATACACACTGAGGAAACCAGAAGGGAAAGAGACACGTGTACCCCAATGTTCATCGCAGCACTGTTTATAATAGCCAGGACATGGAAGCAACCTAGATGTCCATCAGCAGATGAATGGATAAGAAAGCAGTGGTACATATACACAATGGAGTATTACTCAGCCATTAAAAAGAATTCATTTGAAGAGATTATAGTTGAAAATTTCCCCAACATGGAAAAGGAAATAGTCAACCAGGTTCAAGGGGCACAAAGAGTCTCAAACAGGATAAAACCCAGGAAAAACACACCAAGACACATACTAATTAAACTAACAAAGACTAACACAAAGGAAATTAAAACTAAAATTAAATTAAATTTTAATTAATTAAATTTAATTTAAAATTTAATTTAAAATTTAAAATTTAATTAAATTAAAAACTAACACAAAGAAATCATATTAAAAGCAGCAAGGGAGAAGCAACAAGTAACATACAAGGGAAACCCCATGTGCTTAACAGCTAATCTTTCAGCAGAAACTCTGCAGATCAGAATGGAATGGCAGGATATCTTTAAAGTACTGAAAGGGAAAAATCTACAACCAAGATTAATGCACGCGACAAAGATCTCATTCAAACTTGTAGAAAAATAAAACTTTTCAGACAAGCAAAAGTTAAGAGAATTCAGTACCACCAAACCAACTTTACAACAAATGTTAAAATGGACTTAAATAGTCAAAAATACAACAGAAGAAAAAAGATCTACAAAATCAATCCCAAACAATTAGAAAATGGCAATAGAAACACATATATCAATAATTACTTTAAATGTAAATGGATTTAATGCTCCAACCAAAAGAAACAGACTGGCTGAATGGATACAAAAACAAGACTCATATATATTGCTGTCTACAAGAAACCGACTTCAGAGCTCAAAACACATATAGACTGAAAGTGAGAGGATGGAAAAATATATTCCATGCAAAGGGGAAGCAAAAGAAAGCTGGAGAAAGAATCCTCATATCAGACAAAATTGATCTTAAAATAAAGAAGGTTACAAGAGATAAGGAAGGACACTACATTATGGTCAAGGGATCAATCCAAGAGGAAGATACAACAATTGTAAATATCAAAGCACCCAACGTCAGTTCAGTTCAGTTCAGTTCAGTCACTCAGTCGTGTCCAACTCTTTGTGAACCCATGAATCGCAGCACACCAGGCCTCCCTGTCCATCACCAATCCCAGAGTTCACTCAGACTCACATCCATCGAGTCAGTGATGCCATCCAGCCACCCCATCCTCTGTCATCCCCTTCTCCTCCTGCCCCCAATTCCTCCCAGCATCAGAGTCTTTTCCAATGAGTCAACTCTCGCATGAGGTGGCCAAAGTACTGGAGTTTAAGCATTATTCAGCTTTAGCATTATTCCTTCCAAAGAAATCCCAGGGATGATCTCCTTCAGAATGGACTGGTTGGATCTCCTTGCAGTCCAAGGGACTCTCAAGGGTCTTCTCCAACACCACAGTTCAAAAGCATCAATTCTTTGGCGCTCAGCCTTGTTCACAGTCCAACTCTCACATCCATACATGACCACAGGAAAAACCATAGCCTTGACTAGATGGACCTTTGTTGGCAAAGTAATGCCTCTCTTTTGAATATGCTATCTAGGTTGGTCATAACTTTCCTTCCAAGGAGTAAGTGTCTTTTAATTTCATGGCTGCAGTCACCATCTGCAGTGATTTTGGAGCCCAGAAAAATAAAGTCTGACACTGTTTCCACTGTTTCCCCATCTATTTCCCATGAAGTGATGGGACTGGATGCCATGATCTTCATTTTCTGAATGTTGAGCTTTAAGCCAACTTTTTCACTCTCCACTTTCACTTTCATTAAGAGGCTTTTTAGGTCCTCTTCACTTTCTGCCATAAGGGTGGTGTCATCTGCATATATGAGGTTATTGATATTTCTCCCGGCAATCTTCATTCCAACTTGTGTTTCTTCCAGCCCAGCGTTTCTCATGATGTACTCTGCATATAAGTTAAATAAGCAGGGTGGCAATATACAGCCTTGACATACCCCTTTTCCTATTTGGAACCAGTCCGTTATTCCATGTTCAGTTCTAACTGTTGCTTCCTGACCTGCATACAGATTTCTCAAGAGGCAGGTCAGGTGGTCTGGTATTCCCATCTCTTTCAGAATTTTCCAGTTTATTGTGATCCACACAGTCAAAGGCTTTGGCATAGTCAATAAAGCAGAAATAGATGTTTTTCTGGAACTCTCTTGCTTTTTCGATGATCCATCAGATGCTGGCAATTTGATCTCTGGTTCCTCTGCCTTTTCTAAAACCAGCTTGAACATCAGGAAGTTCACGGTTCACCTATTGCTGAAGCCTGGCTTGGAGAATTTTGAGCATTACTTTACTAGCATGTGAGACGACTGTAATTTTGTGGTAGTTTGAGCATTCTTTGGCATTGCCTTTCTTTGGGATTGGAATGAAAACTGACCTTTTCCAGTCATGTGGCCACTGCTGAGTTCTCCAAATTTGCTGGCATATTGAGTGTAGCACTTTCACAGCATCATCTTTCAGGATTTGAAATAGCTCAACTGGAATTCCATCCCATCCACTAGCTTTGTTCGTAGTGATGCTTTCTAAGGCCCACTTGACTTCACATTCCAAGATGTCTGGCTCTAGGTCAGTGATCACATCATTGTGGTTATCTGGGTCATGAAAATCTTTTTTGTACAGTTCTTCTGTGTATTCTTGCCACCTCTTCTTAATATCTTCTGCTTCTGTTAGGTCCATACCATTTCTGTCCTTTATTGAGCCCATCTTTGCATGAAATGTTCCCTTGGTATCTCTAATTTTCTTGAAGAGATCTCTAGTCTTTTCCATTCTATAGTTTTCCTCTATTTATTTGCATTGATTGCTGAAGAAGGCGTTCTTATTTCTCCTTGCTATTCTTTGGAACTCTGCATTCAGATGCTTATATCTTTCCTTTTCTCCTTTGCTTTTCACTTCTCTTCTTTTCACAGCTATGTGTAAGGCCTCCCCAGACAGCCATTTTGCTTTTTTGCATTTCTTTTCCATGGGGATGGTCTTGATCCCTGTCTCCTGTACAATGTCACGAACCTCAGTCCATAGTTCATCAGGCACTCTATCTATCAGATCTAGGCCCTTAAATCTATTTCTCACTTCCACTGTATAATCATAAGGGATTTGATTTAGGTCATACCTGAATGGTCTAGTGGTTTTCCTTACTTTCTTCAATTTAATTCTGAATTTGGTAATAAGGAGTTCATGATCTGAGCCACAGTCAATTCCCAGTCTTGTTTTTGTTGACTGTATGGAGCTTCTCCATCTTTGGCTGCAAAGAATATAATCAATCTGATTTTGGTGTTGACCATCTGATGATGTCCATGTGTAGAGTCTTCTCTTGTGTTGTTGGAAGAGGGTGTTTGCTATGACCAGTGCATTTTCTTGGCAAAACTATATTAGTCTTTGCCCTGCTTCATTCCGTATACCAAGGCCAAATTTGCCTGTTACTCCAGGTGTTTCTTGACTTCCTACTTTTGCATTCCAGTCCCTTGTAATGAAAAGGACATCTTTTTTGGGTGTTAGTTCTAAAAGGTCTTGTAGGTCTTCATAGAACCGTTCAACTTCAGCTTCTTCAGCATTACTGGTTGGAGCATAGACTTGGATTACTGTGATATTGAATGGTTTGCCTTGGAAATGAACAGAGATCATTCTGTCATTTTTGAGATTGCATCCAAGTACTGCATTACAGATTCTTTTGTTGACCATGATGGCTACTCCATTTCTTCTGAGGGATTCCTGTCCACAGTAGTAGATATAATGGTCATCTGAATTAAATTCACCCATTCCAGTTCAGTTGAGTTCCCTGATTCCTAGAATGTCGACATTCACTCTTGCCATCTCTTGTTTGACCACTTCCAATTTGCCTTGATTCATGGACCTGACATTTCAGGTTCCTATGCAATATTGCTCTTTAAAGCATCAAACCTTGCTTCTATCACCAGTAACATCCACAGCTGTGTATTGTTTTTGCTTTGGCTCCATCCCTTCATTCTTTCTGGAGTTATTTCTCCACTGATCTCCAATAGCATATTGGGCACCTACTGACCTGGGCAGTTCTTCTTTCAGTATCCTATCATTTTGCCTTTTCATACTGTTCATGGGGTTCTCAAGGCAAGAATACTGAAGTGGTTTGCCATTCCCTACTCCAGTGGACCACATTCTGTCAGATCTCTCTGCCATGACCTGCCCGTCTTGGGTTGCCCCATGGGCATGTGTTAGTTTCATTGAGTTAGACAATGATGTGGTCCTAGTGTGATTAGATTGACTAGTTTTCTGTGAGTATGGTTTCAGTGTGTCTGCCCTCTGATGCCCTCTTGCAACACCTACCGTCTTACTTGGGTTTCTCTTACATTGGGCGTGGGGTATCTCTTCAGGGCTGCTCCAGCAAAGTGCAGCCACTGCTCCTTACCTTGGACGAGGGGTATCTCCTCACCGCCGCCCTTCCTGACCTTCAACGTGGGATAGCTCCTCTAGGCCCTCCTGCATGCACGAAACCACTGCTCCTTGGACGTGGGGTTGGTCCTCCAGGCCGCCACCCCTGGCCTCGGGCATGGGGTTGCTCTTCCGGGCCACCACCCTTGGCCTTGGGTGTGGGGTAGCTCCTCCTGGCCGCCGCCCCTGGTCTCTGGCATGGGGGTATGGGGTAGCTCCTTCTGGCTGCCGCCCCTGACCTCGGACTTGGGTAGCTCCTCTCGGCCGCTGCCCCTGACCTCAGACTTGGGTAGCTCCTCTAGGCCACTGCCCCTGACCTCAGATGTGGGGTAACTCCTCTTGGCTGCCGCCCTTCGGGCATGGGGTCCTCCCAGCTTCTTCCCCTGACCTCGGACGTAGGGTAGCTCCTCTCAGCCACGCTTAAGTGCACCAGTCGCAGCTGCCCACACTTAACATAGGAGTACCCAACATGGGAGTACCTCAATACATAAGACAAACACGAACAGACATAAAAGGAGAAATTGACAGTAACACAATGATAGTAGGAGACTTTAAGACCCATTCACACCAATGGACAGATCATCAAAACAGAAAATTAATAAAGAAACACAAGTCTTAAATGATATATTAGGTGAGATGGATCTCATTGATATCTTCAGGACATTCCATCCAAATGCAGAATAATACACCTTCTTCTCATGTGCACATGGAACATTCTCCAGGATAGACCAGATCTTGGGTCACGAATCAAACCTCAGTAAATTTAAGAAAATTGAAATCATATCAAGCATCTTTTCTGACCAATGCTGAGACTAGATATCAATTACAAGAAAAAAACTGTAAGAAACACAAACACTTGGAGATTAAACAATGCTTCTAAATAACAAACAGGTTACTGAAGAAATCAAAAAGTAAATCAAAAGATTTCTAGAAACAAACTACAGTGAAAAGATGACTACTCAAAACCTATGGGATGCAGCAAAAGCAGTTCTAAGAGGGAAATTTATAGCAATACAATCCTACCTCAAGAAACAAGAAAAACATGAAATAGACAACCTAACTTTACACCTAAAGCAACTGGAAAAAGAAGAACCACAACAACAAAAATAGAACCAAAATTAGTAGAAGGAAAGAAATCATAAAGATCTGAGCAGAAATAAATGAAAAATAAATGAAACAAACAATAGTTAAGATTAATAAAACTAAAAGCTGGTTCTTTGATAATTTAAACATAATTAACAAACCCTTAGCCAGACTCATCAAGAAAGAAAGAGAGAAGAATCAAATTAACAAAATCAGAAATGAAAAAGGAGAGGTTACAACAGACAATGCAGAAATACAAAGGATTATAAGAGACTATTATGAACAACTATATGGCAATGAAATGGATAACCTCGAAGAAATGGACAGATTCTTAGAAAAGTTCAATCTTCCAAGACTGAGCCAGGAAGAAATAGAAATTATGAGCAACCCAATTACAAGCACTGACATTGAAGCTGTGATCAAACATCTCCCAAAAAACAAAAACCCAGGACCAGATAGCTCCACAGGAGAATTCTCTCAAACATTTAGAAAAGAGCTAATGCCTATCCTAAAACTCTTTCAGAAAATTTCAGAGGAAGGAATACTTCCAAACTCATTCTATGAGGTCACCATCACCCTGATACCAAAACCAGACAAAGACAACACACAAGAAAGAAAACTACAGGCCAATATCTCTGATCAACATAGATGCAAAAATCCTCAACAAAATTTTAGCAAACAGAATTTAGCAATACATCAAAAAGCTCATACACCATGATCAAGTTGAGTTTATTCCAGGTATGCAAGGATTCTTAAATATACAGAAATCAATCAATGTGATACACCATATTAACAAATTGAAAGATAAAAACCATATGATCATCTCAATGCTGCTGCTGCTGCTGCTGCTAAGTCACTTCAGTCATGTCCGACTCTGTGTGACCCCATAGACGGCAGCCCACCAAGCTCCTCTGTCCCTGGGATTCTCCAGGCAAGAATACTGGAGTGGTTTGCCGTTTCCTTCTCCAATGCATGAAAGTGAAAGTGAAAGTGAAGTCGTGTCCGACTGTTCGCGACCCCATGGACTGCACCCTACCAGGCTCCTCCGTCCATGGGATTTTCTAGGCAAGAGTACTGGAGTAGGGTGCCATTGCCTTCTCCGAATCATCTCAATAGACGCAGAAAAAGTCTTTGACAAAATTCAGCACCCATTTATGATTAAAACGCTTCAAAAAATGGGCATAGAAAGAACTTACCTCAACATAGTAACGGCCATATGTGATAAGCCTACAGTAAACATTATTCTCAATGGTGAAAAACTGAAAGCATTCTCCCTAAGATCAGGAACAAGACAAAGGTGTCCATTTTCACCACTATTATTCAACATAGTTCTGGAAGTCCTAGCTACAGCAATCAGAGAATAAAAAGAAATAAAATAATCCCGATCAGAAAAGAAGTAAAGCTCTCACTGTTTGCAGATGACATGACATGTACATAGAAAACCCTAAAGATTGTATCAGAAAATTACTAGAGCTAATCAGTGGATTTAGCAAAGTTGTAAGATACAAAATCAATACACTGAAATGACTTGCATATCTATATACTAACAAGAAAAATGAAAAAGAGAAATTAAGGAATCAATCCCATTCAGCATCGCAACAAAAAGAACTAAATATCTAGGAATAAACTTACCTAAGGCGACAAAAGAACTGTACACAGAAAATTATAAGACACTAGTGAAAGAAATCAAAGATGACATAAACAGATAGAGAGATATTCCGTGTACCTGGGTAGGAAGAATCAATATTGTGAATATGACTATGTTACCAAATGCAATCTACAGATTCAGTGCAACACCTATCAAATTACCAAAGGCATTTTTTTTTTCACAGAAAAATTTTACAATTCATATGGAAACACAAAAGACCCTGAAAAGCCAAAGCAGTCTTGAGAAAGAAGAATGGAGCTAGAGGAATCAATCTTTCTGACTTCATATTATACTACAAAGCTACAGTCATCAAGACAGTATGATACTGGCACAAAAACAGATATATAGACCAGTGGAACAAGATAGAAAGCCCAGAAATAAACCCATGCACATATGGGTACCTTATTTTGACAAAAGAGGCAAGAATATACAATGGGGTAAAGACAGCCTCTTCAACAAATGGTTCTGGGAAAACTGGACAGCTACATGTAAAAGAATGAAATTAGAACACTTCCTAACACAATCAGTTCATTTCAGTCACTCAGTCGTGTCTGACTCTTTGTGACCCCAAGGACTGCAGCACTCCAGGCCTCCCTGTCCATCACCAACTCCTGGAGTCCACCCAAACCCACGTCCACTGAGTTGGTGATGCCATCCAACCATCACATCCTCTGTCGTCCCCCTCTCCTCCTGCCTTCAATCTTTCCCAGCATCAGGGTGTTTTCCAAGGAGTCAGTTTTTCACATCAGGTGGCCAAAGTATTAGAGTTTCAGCTTCAACATCAGTCCTTCCAATGAACACTCAGCACTGATCTCCTTTAGGATGGACTGGTTGGATCTCCTTGCAGTTCAGGGGACTCTCAAGAGTCTTCTCCAACACCACAGTTCAAAAGCATCAATTCTTCAGTGCTCAGCATTCTTTATAGTTCAACTCTCACATGCATACATGACTACTGGAAAAAACATACCCTTGACTAGATGGACCTTTGTTGGCAAAGTAATGTCTCTGCTTTTAAATATGCTGTTTAGGTTGGTCATAACTTTCCTTCCAAGGAGTAAGCATCTTTTATTTCATGGTAGTAGTCACCATCTGCAGTGATTTTGGAGCCCCCAAAAATAAAGTCAGCCACTGTTTCCTCATCTATTTGCCATGAAGTGATAGGACCGGATGCCATGATCTTAGTTTTCTGAATGTTGAGCTTTAAGCCAACTTTTTCACTCTCCTCTTTCACTTTCATCAAGAGGCTATTTAGTTCTTCTTCACTTTCTGCCATAAGGGTGGTGTCATCTGCATATCTGAGGTTATTGATATTTCTCCTGACAATCTTGATTCCAGCTTGTGCTTCATCCAGGCCAATATTTCTCATGATGTACTCTGCATAGAAGTTAAATAAGCAGGGTGACAATATACAGCCTTGATGTACTCCTTTTCCTATTTGGAACCAGTTTGTTGTTCCATGTCCAGTTCTGACTGTTGCTTCCTGACCTGCATACAGATTTCTCACGGGGTTGGTCAGGTGGTCTGGTATTCCCATCTCTTGAATTTTCCACAGTTTACTGTGATCCACACAGTCAAAGGCTTTGGCATAGTCAATTAAGCAGAAATAGATGTTTTGTTTTGTTTTTCTGGAACTTTCTTCCTTTTTCAATGATCCAGCAGATGTTGGCAACTTGATCTCTGGTTCCTCTGCTTTTTCTAAAACCCGCTGGAACATCTGAAAGTTCACAGTTCATGTACTGTTTAAGTCTGGCTTGGATTACTTTGCTAGTGTGTGGGATGAGTGCAATTATGCAGTAGTTTGAGCATTCTTTGGCATTGCCTTTCTTTGGGATTGGAATGAAAACTGACCGTTTCTAGTCCTGTGGCCACTGCTGAGTTTTCCAAATTTGCTGGCATATTGAGTGCAGCACTTTCACAGCATCATCTTTCAGGATTTGAAATAGCTCAACTGGAATTCCATCATGTCCACTAGCTTTGTTCATAGTAATGCTTCCTAAGGCCCACTTGACTTCACATTCCAGGATGTCTGGCTCTAGGTGAGTGATCACACCATCATGGTATCTGAGTCATGAAGATCTTTTTGTACAGTTCTTCTGTGTATTCTTGCCACCTCTTAATATCTTCTGCTTCTGTTAGGTCCATACCATTTCCCATCCTTTACTGAGCCCATCTTTGCATGAAATGTTCCCTTGGTATCTCTATTTTTCTTGAAGAGATCTCTAGTCTTTCCCATTTCATTGTTTTCCTCTATTTCTCTGCATTGATTGCTGAGGAAGGCGTTCTTATCTCTCCTTGCTATTCTTTGGAACTCTGCATTTAAATGGGTATATTTTTCCTTTTCTCCTTTGATTTTAGCTTCTCTTCTTTTCACAGCTATTTTTAAGGCCTCCTCAGAGAACCATTTTGCTTTTTTTGTATTTCTTTTTCTTGTGGATGGTCTTGACCCTGTGTCCTGTACAATGTCATGAACCTCTGTCCATAGTTCATCAAGCACTCTATCAGATCTAGGCCCTTAAATCTATTTCTCACTTCCACTGTATAATAATAGGAGATTTGATTTAGGTCATACCTGAATGATCTAGTGGTTTTCCCTACTTTCTTCAATCTCAGTGTGAATTTGGCAATAAGGAGTTCTTGATCTGAGCCACAGTCAGCTCCTGGTTTTGTTTTTGCTGAACTGTATAGAGCTTCTCCATCTTTGGCTGCAAAGAATATAATCAATCTGATTTCAGTGTTGGCCATCTGGTGATGTCCATGTGTAGAGTCTTCTCTTGTGTTGTTGGAAGAGGGTGTTTGCTATGACCAGTACGCTCTCTTGGCAAAATTCTATTAGCCTTTGCCCTGCTTCATTCTATACTCCAAGGCCAAATTTGCCTGTTACTCCAGGTGTTTCTTGACTTCCAACTTTTACATTCCAGCCCCCAATAATGAAAAGGACATCTTTTTTGGGTGTTAGTTCTAAAAGGTCTTGTAGGTCCTCATAGAACCATTCAACTTCAGCTTCTTCAGCATCACTAGTCAGGGCATAGACTTGGAATACTGTGATATTGAATGGTTTGTCTTGGAAATGAACAGAGATCATTCTGTCGTTTTTGAGATTGCATCCAAGTACTGCATTTAGGATTCTTTTTTTTCCTTATGATGGTTACTACATTTCTTCTAAGGTATTCTTGTCCACAGTAGTAGACATAATGGTCATTTCAGTTAAATTCACCCGTTCCAGTCCATTTTAGTTCGCTGATTCATAAAATGTTGACGTTCACTCTTGCCATCTCCTGTTTGACCACTTCCAGTTTGCCTTGATTCATGGACCTAACATCCCAGGTTCCTATGCAATATTGCTCTTTACAGCATCAGACCTTGCTTCTATCACCAGTCACATCCACAGCTGGGTGTTGTTTTTGCTTTGGCTCTGTCTCTTCATTCTTTCTAGAGTTATTTCTTCACTGATCTCCAGTAGCATATTGGGCACCTACTGACCTGGGGAGCTCATCTTTCAGTGTGTTATCCTCTTGCCTTTTCATACTGTTCATGGGGTTCTCAAGGCAAGAATACTGAAGTGGTTTGCCATTCCCTTCTGCAGTGGACCACATTCTGTCAGAACTCTCCACCATGACCCATCCATCTTGGTCGGCCCTACCTGGTATGGCTTCGTTTCATTGAGTTAGATGAGGCTGTGGTCCATGTGATTAGATTGTTTAGTTTTCCGTGATTGTGGTTTCAGTCTGTCTGCCCTCTGGTGTCTCTCTCAGTGCCTACCATCTTACTCGGGTTTCTCTTGCCTTGGACATGGGATATCTCTTCAAGGCTGCTCCAGCAACTCCTTACCTTGGATGTGGGCTATCTCCTCTTGGCTGCTCACCACTCCAGAGCCACGCAGCCATACAACAATGATAAGCACCATACACAATGATAAACTTAAAATGGATTAAAGACCTAAATATAAGACCAGAAACTATAAAACTCTCAGAGGAAAGCATAGGCAGAACACTCGATGACATGAATCAAAGCAAGATCCTCTATGACCCACCTCCTAGAGTAACAGAAATAAAAACAAAAGGAAACAAGTGAGACCTGATTAAACTTAAAAGCTTTTGCACAGCAAAGAAAACTATAAGCAAGGTGAAAAGAAAACCCTCAGCATGGAAGAAAATAATAACAAATGAAACAACTGACAATGGATTAATTTCCAAAATATACAAGCAGCTCATACAACCCAATACCAGAAAAACACACAACCCAATCAAAAAGTGAGGAAAAGACCTAAACAGACATTTCTCCAAAGAAGACATACAGATTGCTAACAAACACATGAAAAGATGCTCAACATCACTCACTCTTAGAGAAATGCAAGTCAAAACTACGATGAGCTAGCATCTCACACTGGTCAGAATGGCCATCATCCAAAAGTCTACAAACAATAAACGCTGGAGAGGGTGTTGAGAAAGGGGAACACTCATGCACTGTTGATGGGAATGTAAATTGATACAGTTACTATGGAAGATGGTATGGCAGATTCTTTAAAAACTAGTAATAAAACCATCATATGACCCAGCAATCCCACTTCTAGGCATATACCCTGAGGAAACCAAAACTGAAAGAGACACATGTATCCCATTGCTCATTGCAGCACTATTTACAATAGCTAGTACATGGAAGCAACCTAGATGTCCATCAACAGATGAATGGATGAGGAAGATGTGGTACATATACACAATGGAATATTCCTAAGCCATAAAAAGGAACACATTTGAGTCAATTCTTAGATGGGTGAACCTAGAACCTACTATACAGAGTGAAGTGAGTCAGAAAGAGAAAGATAAATACCGTATTCTAACACATATATATGGAATCTAGAAAAACGGTGTTGAAGAATTTATTTATAGGGCAGCAATGGAAAGACAGACATAGAGAATAGACTTATGAACATGGGGAGAGGGGAGGAGAGGGTGAGATGTATGGAAAGAGTAACATGGAAACTTACCTCATCATATGTAAAATAGATAGCCAACGGGAATTTGCCATATGGCTCAGGAAACTCAAACAGGGGCTCTGTATCAACCTAGAGGGGTGGGATGGGGAAGGAGACAGGAGGGAGGTTCAAAATGGAAGGGATGTATGTAAACTTATGGCTGATTCATGTTGAGGTTTGACAGAAAACAGCAAAATTATGTAAAGCAATTATCCTTCAATAAAAAATAAATTAATTAAAAAAGAAAAAAAAGAAGTTGGTAAAAGGTTACAAGGTTTTAATTATAAAATGAATAAGGTCTGAAGATCTGATTTATAACATAGTGACAATAGTTGATAATACTGTATTGTGTAGATTTCCTAAGAAGGAATACAAGTGTTTTCACCAAAGAAAAGTAAATATGTGAAGTGGTTGATGACAACACATACATATATCAAATCAACACTTTAAATATATTATAATTCTGTTTGTAAATTATATTTCAATTAATCTGGGGAAGAGTAGATACTGTGTGTATCACTTTATATGAATTCCAAAAGCAAACAAAGATGATCTAAGGTGTCAGAAGTTGGAAGAGTGGTCACCTCAGAGATTAGAGAGTGAGACTGATTGACATGTAACAGGAAGGATTTTTCTTGGGTGTTAAAAATATTCTGTGTCTTTAACAGGGTGTTGATTACATAAATAAATACACATATAAGTAAATATTCATCAAGCCATAAACTTAATATTAATGCACCTTACAGGATATATGTTATATCTCAACTGAAAGTTTTCTCAAAAGTCATATTTACTGAAGCACACATATCTATTTATTACTATTAGCAGAAGAACAATATTCTCTACTTTCCTTACAACTTTCAAATTTTATCAAGTGACTTTCATTGATAAAAACTGGAATCATACCAACAAAAGAATTAGGGGAGTTTATTTCCCAGGATTCTGGGCCCACAAAACAGGGAACAGTGTAAAATGAAGTAAGAATAAACACTGAATATCCCTCTCAATACACTTATCTTGTGAGAATTTAATTAAAAACAAAGAATAAAAAGAATCCTAGAATATTGCGCTACAGATGATATTTTAAAAATATTCCTTTTGGAATATCCTAAGATTCATAATTAAAATCCAACAGGTGTGTGTATATTTTAACCAGGATAGCAATATGAGGGAAACACAGTTATCTAGGAAGTACAGTATTAAAAATAAGTCCCTATACAATTGCATGATTAAAATCTAAATGTTCTTAGAATGTAGGAATGACAGTTTTAATTAGACTATACCTTAAGAGAACGAAACACAAGCACTGATTCTCTAACAAAAGAATTTCTACTGAAATGATAGAAAACGCAACAAAATAAAAATAGCACATTTCAACTTTCTTAACATAATACATGATATAAAAATATGAATACCTGATCTATGTTTTCATTTTCTTTGTTGCATTTACTTTACTTAGAAACGTAATCTTTAAACGTACCATGTCTAGCTTCAAGCTTAATCCAAGTTTATGATTTTTTTTAACTAGCATGTTTTACTACAGAAAGAAATATTTTGCATATTGTAAAGTATGTTGTCATTTGTGGTGGACTTTTCTATTTTTTTCAAATTAAAAACCTGTGATTATACCTGCCATAAATCAATAGCTCAATGTTTTATCCTACCACATTATAACTATAAAACCCATGTTATTATTGAGACTAGTAAGTTATAAAGCATACAAAGAACAATAAAAGTATTTTTAAAGATTTGTTGCCTACTGCTCTACTAATTTTCATCTTTAATACTATCCCCATTGCTACAGTCTGTCACATGCTCTCATCCATCCTTCTGTAGCTGCCCAGACAACGTCATCTGACAAGCAAAGCCCATACAACTGTTTTTTTTTTTTTTTTGAAAGCCTCTCACTGTAACTTAGCTTAGCATAAATGTGACAGGTCTCCTTATGAGGAGGAACATAGGGCCACCCACTAAAGAAAGATCATTTATCCCACTCTGCCTATCATTTTATCTTTTCCCACCACTACTGTGTGGGAACCCTGGGTTCATTTGAATGTCATGTTCTCACGTATCTCAGCATGGTCCTGAGGAGAAAAGCACAGTCTCTCTAATCTAAAGTGTTCTCCCTACCTTCCTCAAATAGCATATTTTGCTACTCACTGATCATTTCCTTCTGATTTATGGTATACCACTGTGCTGCATGTGTCATCCAATAAACTATTCATGAGAACATTTGCAGCAGGATTACTAGGGAAAAAAAAAAAAAGACGACGGGAAAATTACATTTACCAACATCAAGGTTTTCTCTCTTGCCATATTCTTTTTAAAATAACGTTATTATTTCAATAGTCATTTGACATTTTCCATACATCGTTGAAGATTTTCATCTGAGTTAGATAAGAATATTTTCAAACATCCAAAATTCAGCATATCTCTGACCCACCATAACTTCTGTAATTTTTCAGTGAAAACTTTTTCTTCTTCCATTGCTTCATGGACTTTGACACTCTTCTCCCAATTCTGTTTCTTTAGTGATCTCTGAACTCATTTTATGTAATGTTTTCAATGCTTTCCCTCTTCTTTGGTGCATTGATATAAGTCTGACCACGGTTCTCTTACAACAGTCAATATGCTTTACTTGGATATGTTTTCGTATATGTAAGTTGCATCTACTCTCTTGTTTGTTTCTGGTTTTCCTTTCTTAGCCGTTTCACCATCTCTTAATTATATTCTTTAACTATTTATGTTTTATTTTTCACCCTCATTTTTTTTCTATCTATGCATACAGGAGGCCCCATGATACAAGGGAAAAGCACTGGAGAGGCAAGAGATTTGGAGTGAATTCTTGCATATTAATTCTCTCTGGCTTTAGGAAAACCACTGCCCCTCCATGGGCCTCTCTTTCCTTCTCTGTAAATAAGAAAACTCATTGGGGTTGCTGTGTGAGGTTATAGCCCATGCTAGAAATTTTATAGTTCTAAGAATCAGTAACGGTATCTGTGCCTATATGGCCACATCTATATCTAGCCATCTTGTTCTCCGTTTTCTGTTTTTACATAAGACTAGAACCAAACTTTTCTCTGAGTTTCCAGTCCTAAATTCTGCAATATTATTTTTCTTCTCCTTTTTACTTTAACTTCTACTTTATTTGTTATCTATTTCTTCTTGTTTTTGGTCTGAACTCCAGAGAAATCAGATTCCAAAATCTGTAAATGTTCTGCTCTATAAGTCTCAAATCTGGCAACATTTGTTAAGCTGCTTAGTTCGTGAACACATGAGCACACATACACACTCACATACACACACTTTGCCACTTCTGAAATCATACTGGTCTAAGTTCAAACCCTAGCTGTACACGTCCCTTGCTAAGCCATAGTTTCCTCAAATGTGAAAAGAATATAATATCCTTACCTTGTTGTCGTCATTGTTTAGTCACTCAATTAGGTCCAATTTTTTACCACCCCATCGACTATAGCTTGCCGGACCCCTCTGTCCATGTGATTCCCTAGGTAACAATACTGGAGTGGGTTGTCATTTCCCTTTCCAAAACATACCTTAGAGCTCTGTTATGAGAATTACATAGAATACTGGTTAAACAGGGTAGTGTTCCACACAGTGCCAGTACTTAGTAAGTTTTAAGCTATTCTTCTTCTCCACTTTCTATTTTAATATTATTTCACATGCAAAATTTAACTCAGCTCCTTGAGACAAGTCAACTTCCTTTGTCATCCACACCAGGACAGAGGACCTCCACACCTCCACAAGAACCTCCACTCCTCCTGGCACCTCCTGGTGCCACACCATGACTCCAGCGGAAAGATGGGAGTCCTTCAGATCTCTGGATCTATTTTTAATAATACATAGAAGAGTTCTTTATTTGGAGATTTTCTGACAATGATAAAAGGATTTGTTGGCAATGACTAAATTGACTCTGTAAAGAAACTACATAAAGTGTATTCTAAGGTGTGAGCATCAGTTCCAGGTCACCTCCTCTTCCCTGAGGAACTGGCACGTCACTTGGCCAGTGTGATCAAAGTGGCATTTGCCTGGAACCTCTTCTGGATTTTGTCACATGCAGATTCCCCCCTCTCCCCCATAGGAACTCCTTTGTCTTCTCATAATGAAATCAATGAATCTAACTGTATCCTTACCCTTATTTTTCACCTTGTCTTCTGTTATAATGGAAGACATGGCCTGCCAATCCTTTGCTTGTGCTCCAGATCCTATTTCCATTTCCCTTCTCAAAGGCTTTTCCTCTGCAGTCATCTCTTTCTCTCCTGCATTATTGATTCCTTCTTCTTGACCATGCCATTCCCATCTGCCATTGATATGTTCTAGGACATACTTTCCTTAAAACATAAACTTTCTCCTTAATCCTATAGCTAACGTAGCTAATATTCTATCTCCGACCCCCACTTCACAGCAGAACTGCTAAAAAATCTGCTCTCCTTTTTATTCCCTCAATTTTGATTCATTCTTCAATCATTCTGGTTTCCTTCACAGTGGAATCAAAACTGTTCTTTATATGGCAACCAATAAACCATCATCTGGTCAAATCCAAGCCCATCTCTCTGGTCTTCTCTTCCTTAGCCTCTTAGTAGAATTCACAGAACACTCCCTTTTTTATTAAAATACTTTTCCCTTTACCTCCATGTTGTCACACATTTTGATTTTCCTTTTATTCTATCTTCTATCTCCTTTGCTGCTTCATCCTTCTTCCAAACATCTAAATATTGGAGAATCTTAAGGCTCAGTCCCGAGAGGTTTGTTCTTAATCTTTCTGTATTTAGCCTCACCATCTGTAATCTATTCCAGCTCCACAGATAGAATTGATGCTTTTGAACTGACTTCCAAAATTTTATCTCTGGCACCACGCTCTTCTCATAGACATCCTGTATTTCTAGTTAGATATACAACAGGAATCTCATACTTGACATGTTCCAGACCAATCTTTTAACATAACCCCCTCTCCTAATCTTTCCCATCTCAGTAAATGGCACCAACCCCTTTCCTGTTACACAGGCTAAACATATAGTCTTACGTTGGATGCCTTTCCTCCCCTCTCCCAATTTAGTCTACTTAAGACCTGCCTATTATTTCCACCTGTAAATTAGATCTCAAAATACCCATTTTTCTTTGCCTCAGATGCCCCTTTACCCAGTTAAACCATCATCTTTTCATGTTACCTGGGCAGAGAACTTGGAGCAAAGGAGAATTAAAGCATAATGCTAACATATTTACATGGCAAGGAATTTCCCCATTTTTCAGCCCTGTCTTTTCAAGAAGGAGTTTCAAAGGGAAGGAGAGGCATATTGTGTATACTTACTTCATTAGAAGAATTGGAGTGAAGAAGAAAAGGGTTTACAAGTACAAAGAGCACATGGATGAAACAGATATTACTTTTTGGGGAGGTCCTTAGGCACCCCACTCCAGTATTCTTGCCTGGAAAATCCCACGGATGGAGGAGCGTGGTAGGCTGCAGTCCATGGGGTTGCGAAGAGTCGGACACAACTCAGCGACTTCACTTTCACTTTTCACTTTCATGCATTGGAGAAGGAAATGGCAACCCACTCCAGTGTTCTTGCCTGGAGAATCCCAGGGACGGGGGAGCCTGGTGGGCTGCCCGTCTATGGGGTCGCACAGAGTCAGACATGACTTGACGCGACTTAGCAGCAGCAGTTAGTACTGACTGGGATTCCCTCATGGAACAGTGGTAAAGAATCTACTTGCAATGCAGGAGATGCATGTTTGATCCCTTGTCAGAAAGATTCCCCTGGAGGAGGAAATGGTAACCCATTCCAGTATCCTTGCCTGGGAAATCCCATGGACAGAGGAGCCTGGTGGGCTACAGTCCATGAGGTCATGAAAGAATTGGACAGAACTTAGCAACTAAACAAAAAAAAAAAAACAGTACTGACTAGTAGAAAAGCATAATAGTAATAGCTTAAATATTAAATTAGAAATAAATCCATGTTTTGAATGTGTAAATTCAAAATGATTCCAAAATGCATCAGCTCTGTCATTCTAAACTGAATATATTAAATAGGCAACTTTTCCTAAAAGCTCAAAATATTTGTGTTTTTAATATGCTGTGGCCATAAAGGAGATTTCATAGAAAATATATCTTCATGTGTGAGGTTAGAACTTAAAATAATTCTTATTTATTCTTCTTGTATCTCCATATCCTCACTTCTCATACAACTGAGAAAACAGTCATGCAGACATTGCTAAGTAATTCCTTCCTGCTCTAATGTAATAAATTAGTGACACTTATATGTATAAATTAACACTGACTCAGTTTTTCTTATGGGATCTAGAAATACCTCTTTCCATTTGAGTTACCTTCCAGTTCTCTGGTCTCTTCACTCTGGAGAACAGGAGTTGCTAATTTTTTTATTTGCGTGTTTATATAGCTCTATGCTACCTTTCTGGAGAAGGCAATGGCAACCCACTCCAGTACTCTTGCCTGGAAAATACCATGGATGGAGGAGCTTGGTAGGCTGTAGTCCATTGGGTCGCTAAGAGTCGGACACGACTGAGCGACTTCACTTTCACTTTTCACTTTCATGCGTTGGAGAAGGAAATGGCAACCCACTCCAGTGTTCTTGCCTGGAGAATCCCAGGGACGGGGGAGCCTGGTGGGCTGCCGTCTATGGGGTCGCACAGAGTCGGACACGCCTGAAGCGACTTAGCAGCAGCAGCATTAGCACGCTACCTTTCTGAAGCCTAGAAGAGGACAGATGATGAAATGCAATGGTGGAAGGACTGCTACACTCCGACTCTGTGTTCTGTTTCTATTTACCTCAGTGACTGGCTTTCCCTGCTCTCTAAAGAAAACAAGAGTTGCTGCTGTGGTCTTTCAAATATCTTAAGAGAACTAAAATCTTACTTTGGCTTCTCTCATTGCCATTTTTATTCTTTTGGCTTCTTCTAAACAACCATTTTTCTCTTGTCCTCCTCTTCCCAAGATGACACTCTTGTCCTCAGCTATTCCTTTAAATCTCTCTCTGCCAATCAGAATAGCAATGCCACCCTACTCTATAGTATGTTCTCACTCTCATTTTGTTAATACAGTGTGTTTAATTGACTCTCCCAAGACATCCTTTGAATTCTCCTCTTGATCTACTGCCATTCTGACCATAGTTTTCAATTCTATTTCTTCCCTATTTCTACTTCTAGCAAAGTCACAGTGTCTCTCAGCCACAACTTTTCTGACCTTTACATTTTTGTGTAGCATTCTTTTTTCTTAACTTATTCAGAGGAATCACTAAAATCACTTCAGGGTCCTGGCTTCTCTTCCCTCATGCATTCTCCAAAGTCTGATCCATTTTTTCTTTCCCCACCAATTTGAAGCTTACAGAAAATCCATTAATAACAAGGATTTTAATTATCTCAAACATGCCTCTTGTGTTCAATCCAACTGAGTTTCTAATCAGTGTTCCCTGGTTGAACAACTCGGCTCAACCCCCTGTGGCAAATCTTCGCTGCAATTCTTCCCTCCAAGGCATTGCCAGCAGCATCCTTTTAGAGCCTCAACAACATCTTACAAGCTTACTCTAAAACTCCTTCTGAAACTGGTCCTTATCTTTAAAAAAAAATCTAAGCCAACAAGGTGAGCTTGTTTCCTTTTTCTCTCCTTCTTTTGTTTCTCTTTCCACACCAGCTCAGTTTCTCACACTACCACTCCTCACTTTGAAATTCCCCATTTGCAGGACACAGGCTTGGCTGAGCTGAGGACCTCCGTTGACAGCACAGCACAAGCAAGCGCCTCCTGGTGGGCACCCGCTGTACCTTTCCCCCTCCACAAGGACCACAGTAGCCTGAGCAAATGGCTCAACTGTTGCTTTCCCCTGACTCCTCCAACACCTGAACTAGTGATACCTGAGCTCTTAGCTGTAGACCGAAACTGGAAGCAGTGAAAATTGCTTTACGAGTTTGGGGACCTTTCCTCCTGATATTTTCTGTAAATTAAATGTGCTTTGCTTTCTTCTTTATTCTTTCTTTACCCCTCATCCCAGGGGCAGTCTCGCTGCCTCATCAGAAATACAAGCCTCTCTCACAGGTATAAGAGGGTCCACAAACTAACCTTAATATGAAGTCTATTTGAACTGTATTTCCTCAAGTATTTATAATTACTTCTAACCTGGAAATTACAGCGATCTGCTGTGATCTCGTCTAGCAGGGTGCCACAATCAAAGAAACATAGGCAAACAAATAAAAGTAAGTAAAAGTTATTTCAAATCTGTATTTATCCCTTAAGAAAGCCCAAAAGGCATAGTGAACCAGCCTTAAAAATCCTTTCTAGCCATCATTGCTACTCTCAATATTCTCTACACAGGCAAAGATGCTCTCAAAAATTCAACCTATATTTTCCTTCTCTCCATATTTTCTCTCTAATGTTAATGGTTAAAAATCACTCTTCCTTTTGTTCATGAATGCAGCTCCCCTGGTCTGCACACTGCTTTCCAATTTCCCTCCCTTCACCCTCAGGCCATCACTCCATCCACCAATCTTCTCCAGAACATTCCAAAGTGCAGAGGAAAGAGGTGCAGTGAATCTGCTTCTCTCACAAGAATCAGCACATCAGCCAAACTCTGCCATACTCTGTACAAGAAAGGAATTGGAAATTGACCCATCCTTTAAATTATCCCTCCTTTAAAGTCAGCACTGGAGTGAGAAAAATTATGACTGTGCTGAATATCTTATTTTCTTTTTATAAAGTTCAAGTCCATAGTACTTGACTATCTCCTGCACAAAAAAGCATATATCCCAAGAAAAAGACGGTTCAAAAGAATACATGCACCCCAATGCATTCACTGCAGCACTATAATAGCCAAGATATGGAAGCAACGTAAATGTTCAATAACAGATAAATGGATAAAGAAGATATAGCACATACATATAAGGGACTATTACTCAGCCATTTAAAGAAATGAAATAAAGATAGTTGCAGCAAAATGAATGGACTTGGATATTACCATATAAAGTGAGGAAAGTCAGAGAAAGACAAATATATGATATCGCTTATATGGGGGATCTAAAAAAAGGAATGATACAAATGAACTTACTTGCAAAATAGAAACATACTCACAGACTTGGAGAATGAACTAATGGTTACTAGGTGAGGAGAGTGAGAGGAAGGGGTTGATTGGGAGTTTAAGACTGACATGCACACACTGATATGTTTAAAATAGATAATTAGCAAAGACCTTCTGTATAGCACAGGGAACACTGTTCAATATTCTGTAATAAATGGGAAAAGAATTTGAAAAAGGATACATGTATATAAACTGAATCACTTTGTTGTACACGTGAAATTAACATAATATTGTTACCTAATTATGCTTCAATATAAAATAAAAACATTTATAAAAAGGAGTAACAAATTATGAATCAAATTATCATTGTGGGCAACTGGAGCTATTTCCTTCTGGAACTCAGAGAGACTGTAAAGAAGATACCCTCAGAGTTACCTCATTCCAGGATGAGGAAGACGGGGTATTTAAACAGCAGTTTCTATCAGACATCGATTGGGAGTTTTTTTATGGAGGGAGGAGATGTTAATTCTATGATAGTGTTCCTCTAGAACAGACAGAGAAGGATCAGTTGATCAGAGTAAACACTCAGTCAAAGAGCCACAAATCCTACTAGTTTGAAGATTTTGCAGGGTGCGTGGAAGTAGTGATCATCAAAGGGCTATGAGTATGACACCTGTGGTATCTTGCTATATTCTGTCCCTTGCACCATTCAGATTCTCTCATACATCATGAAGGTCACTCCATCATATCACTGGTTCACAATTTCTTTTGTAAAATGACTTTAGGAATATGAGCAGTTCCCACTGCTCCAGTTGATTCTGAGACCATAATTGATATGCCCTATGTACTTTATCATTCTTGCTACCTTTTTCTTCCTTTTCATCCAGCACTTCAGTTTCTCTAGGTTGCTTGCCTGGTAGGGCAGCCCAGACTCTTATCCCTGAGGGGTCTGAGTCCTGATTCTCATAACCGTGTCAGAATGTGACTGCTGCAGTGTATAATCAAAGTTATCAGGCATGGGAGACATCTCACTGAATCCCCTGGGTTTCAGACATGCTCTTTCTTTTCCTCATTAGCTACCAGCAACTCTATCCCCTCTTGATAATCAGGGTATGCTATCCTGCCAGTATGGTAATTTCTTTCTTTGCCTGCTTGTCAGGCTCCAGTACTTTGGCCACCTGATGCAAACAGCTGACTTATTGGGAAAGACCCTGATGCTGGGAAAGACTGAAGGCAGGAAGAGAAGGGGACGACAGAGGACGAGATGGTTGGATGGTATCACCGACTCAATGGACAGGAGTTTGAGCAAACGCCAGGAGATGGTAAAGGACACGGAAGCCAGGTGTGTTGCAGTCCATGGGGTTGCAAAGTGTTGGATGCAACTGGGCGACTGAACAACAACTACTACTGCTGTGAGAAGCGCAGAATTACCAGATGGTAGTCCTGGCTAAGACTGAATGGAACACTCACCACGTCTGTTTTCAGAGGACTTACTTCCCATTCTGGAAACCAAGACCTCTAATCCAGCAGAGTTTAAAGTTGTGGAGAGAGGAATCACAAATTCCGCAATCAAACTGATGGGCCACTCTGACTTACATCCCTCAGTTCTTGTTCTGTCAGGGACACAGAGTCATACAATGGCAAGAAAGTCAAAGTACATAATACCTCTTGAAAGCAGCACCCCACCTCCTCAAAGCTTCATCCCCAGCTGGCTTTATAGCCATGCCCTTAAAAACTAAAGAACAGCATTCCATTAGGCCAGCATCTTCTGGGTGACGCATTAATAGTAGAACTAATGGGTCCCTAGGTCATATATTCATTGTTGAACCTCTAACCCTGTAAGTGCTTCCCTTGATCCAAGCAATGTCATGTGGGATTCCATTATGATAAATCAGACATTCTGTGGGCCCTTCGATTGTGGTTGCTGGAAAGGCAAAAGGTCACATTTATTGTCAATCTGAAAGCAAGCTGGCATGCACAGAAATGATAAAAGCCAAAGGGATACAAGTGGGACATTGACATTATCTGCAAATTCCCTGAATCTGTCTCATGTATCAACTGGACCAAATAATAATATCTCATAGGATTTCTATGGGAACTTACTTTTGAAGCAGTATAGAGATGTATGCTATAAATATTCAGGGTTTTTTTTTTTTTGAGAAAATCTACAAATATTATTACTCCAACCTCCAGAAAATGAGAACCTATTTTGAGTTTTCTTTTGCATTATATTTCATACTTACCCACCTGTGGTTAATAAATCTAAGATATAAAAATTAGGCAACTAAAAAGAAAAGTGATATATGTTTAACTTATATATGAAAAACAAAGATTTCCATTTCCAAAAGGGTTGTTGCTACTAATAATGTATACAAAAGAAATTAAGAATAATTAATCTTCTAAAATAAAATCTGAAATTAAATATTTAGGTAGTTGATGGAGGGGAAGGTCATTTGCTTGATTATCTCAAAAAATATAATCAGTGAATGATACCCTTATTTCAAAGATTTAAGAAGAGTAATCATTGAAGTAGGTTTTTCAGTATTATTTCAAAACTTATTACATTCCTTTAAATGTATCAACGGTATTTTGTTTCTATGAGTATCAACTAAAACTATTTTATACTCAGTAAGTACATATCCATTTTTGTGAAAATCTAGTTTCTGCTAAGCTGCATTAATTTTTGTGGACTTTATAAGGAAAAATGATGGCATAGCCTTCAGAACATGAGGCCATATTGTAAAATGCAAGAGCCAAGTCTAATAAAAAAAAAAAAAAAGTTTACTAGAAAAGAAAAGGCATGAGGCTGAGACTGTAAGAAGAATGGAAGTTTAATCGCTCAAAGAGAGCATTTTTGTACAAAGAAGTTGTTTTTAAGAGAAAGAGCAGATCTGACCTAGTTGGTCCAAATAGTAATGTTGATGAGTGAGATAACCTTGGAGAGATAGAACAAGTTTTCTCAGAGGAATGAAAGTGTCAACTGTCAGACCTGGCAATCAATTAAATCTTTAAAAACTACTGTTATATTTAAAGAGAGACAGATGCCATTTGCAGAAATTTTGTTTTTCCTTTTTCATTTGTTATTATGGCTAAATGTAGTTGCCTTATATATACATATCTTATTACAAATAAATATCAACATGAACTTTTCTGAGACCACGGTGAAATCCGTTTGCACATTCCTGAGGCTGCTCAGTTATTCACACATAACTAAGGAATATCTAATATCTCTTCTCACCCACTGCCAATAACATATGAGTGAGCACAAAATCTTAGCTACAGCTGAGAAATCTAGTTAGATTTGTCTCAAACCTCAAAGTAATAAGAAAAATAATGGGCAAAGTTATACTCAGTAGAAAGACACGGTGAGATCCCTCCCATCCTTTCACAAAAGGCAAACATGAAAAGAAAAAATTCATTAATGACAACAAACACCTGTCTCAAGGCTTCAGGCTGGACAAATCAGGACTGATATCTATACCAACATCCAAAATTAATGTTCTCTTTTGTTCACATGGAGAACCCTAGACATGATTAAAGGTCTGTCTCTGACCACATCTCCTCTTGTATTCTTTCCACAAACACAGAAATGCTTTCCTTCTCATCAACCTGAGAGATAGCTGTACCACATTCTCAAACCCACACTCAGGAAAAATGTATACAATATTATAAAGCAGATTGACTTCATGTATTTTACCACCTGTGACATAAACTGGTACATATGTATATATGTATATATATTCATATACACATATATATTTATAATATATACATTTTATATATGCAGTAAGTTTTATTCTTAACTTTTTGATGAGTTAAGCTTTTCTTCTATTAGCATAGAAGTGTCTCCATGAAATATTTAAAGCTGATGTTCTAGAGGAAATAATATTTTTGGCAATCCCGGGGAGTGAGGAGTTTATTTTTTCCATTATAATGCACAACTGCAGAGAAATTTGTTTTCTTTACATCTTTACACTTGGATGACATTTTGGATATTATTTTTCAGGCTACCTTAAAAGAAATGTGCATTTCAAGGTATTTAACCACGAGTGCCATTCCCCCAAAACAAGGATATATGCAAAAAGGAAAAAATGAAATGTTTAAGAAGAAAGTTACATGATTACCAGGACAGAAATTATTTTTAATCACAAGGTAACGATTTGAATCAAAATTCAAGCCCTTGGCATTAAAATTTATAGTAGCATAGTTTTCTGTCAAATTTCAGTTCAGTTCAGTTCAGTCGCTCAGTCGTGTCCGACTCTTTGCGACCCCATGAATCGCAGCACGCCAGGCCTCCTGTCCATCACCAACTCCGAGTTCACTCAGACTCACGTCCATAGAGTCAGTGATGTCATCCAGCCATCTCATCCTCTGTCGTCCCCTTCTCCTCCTGCCCCCAATCCCTCCCAGCATCAGAGTTTTTCCAATGAGTCAACTCTTTGCAGGAGGTGGCCAAAGTACTGGAGTCTCAGCTTTAGCATCATTCCTTCCAAAGAAATCCCAGGGCTGATCTCCTTTAGAATGGACTGGTTGGATCTCCTTGCAGTCCAAGGGACTCTCAAGAGTCTTCTCCAACACCACAGTTCAAAAGCATCAATTCTTCGGCACTCAGCTTTCTTCACAGTCCAACTCTCACATCCGTACATGACCACTGGAAAAACCATAGCCTTGACTAGACGGAGCTTTGTTGGCAAAGTAATGTCTCTGCTTTTGAATATGTTATCTAGGTTGGCCATAACTTTCAAATTTAAATATGTATAATTAGATTAAATTCTGTCAAAATGGAAAACTAGATCAAATATTTTGTCAAAAATGGATGTTCAATTTTTTTAACTGACTACATTACATTATACAAATGAAACACTTTTGTTCTATTCAAAGGAGAATACAAGAGTTAAAAGACAGAGTTCCTGATTATTGCAGTATTTATAGTATTATATTAATATATTTATTCTATTATGCTTTTTTGCTTGACAATTTTATTTAGATTTAATTTATATTAGTGCTGAGATATTCAACTAATCTGATCACCATACCAAAATTCTAAAATATTAAATAAAAAAAAGATTTAAGACAAAGTTGAATTTCCATATTTGCCTCAAATACTTGGATTTTCAAAGACAGCAAATTTTAATGCAAGGGAAATTCTGTGAACTGAAGATGTCACCTTTATGTAATACTGCTATTAAACGCCTACTACAACCATTTTATAAATTTACAACAGTCTGTCTTAGAACACTTTTATATACTTAAGATGTTTAACAAAAAATTGTGATTCTAATCCAAATTCAAATATATAAAGCTCTCCTAGTAAGTAAACATAATAAGCAAATGTATTTGAATTCAACAGTATGAGTGTGCTCTGAATATTCTGAAATCTCCTCAAATGACTCTACAAAAACATGAAAAATGATGGAGAAAAGGATGGGAAAGGAAATAATATTTCCTGAAGGCCTTTCTCTGTGTCTTTTTTGTTTTCAGCATATTACGTAGATCATCCTCAATAGCAATGGACTTCCCTTCTGTACTCTGAATCAAGGGTTGGCAAATTTTTGTCTGTGAAGAGCTAGATAGTATTTTAGACTCTACCTATCTCTGTCACAACTACTAACTGTCAACATAGCATGAAAGTAGCCATGGACTGTACATAACTGAAGTCCCTTGTTCCAATAAAACTTTATTTGTTTAGGCTGAAATTGGAGTTTCATAAAAATTTTTATGTCAAAAATATCCTTCTTGTAACTATTTTTGAACTGTTTTCAAAGGCAAAAGTTATTCTTAGCTTGTGAGTTATACAAACAGGTGTCAGACTGGATTTGACCTACAGACTGGAGTTTGCTAATCTCTGCTCTAAATTTACCCCAGTGTGATCTGTACTTTAACAAACTAAAGTAGTGGTATTTTAAAAAATTAAATTAAACTGATGGTTTAATGAAAGATCCACTTACTTTTATTCAGTTTTATGCCTCTATGGATTCCATTTACTTATGTGTTTATTTTTTAGCATCCAAACAATCCTATAAATTTAAGTAGAAATTTATGGCTAAAATCAAGGTGATTATTCCAATGTTAAATTTTTTAATTTCATTAATTTGAAAATGAAGTCTGATGGATACATGTATATGGATGGCTGAGTCCCTTTGCTGTTCACCTGGAGCTATCACAATATTGGTAATCGGTTATATCCCAATACAAAAAAAAAGTTCAAAAGAAAAAAAATGAAATCTAAAAGTTAATGCCTATGCTTTGTAATGAATGCTGTGTTACCTTTTAAAACATAAAACTGTAAAAGATACTCAGTATAACAGTTAAAAACTGTATTTCATAGTATATAGTAAAGTACATTCATTTAGATAAATTGTGAAAACAACTATGAATTCAAATCATATAAACTAAGATTCAGATCAAGGAGATGGACTAGGAGGACACAGAACTCATTTCTCATCAAGAACACATCAAAAATACATCTACATGTGAAGCAACTCTCACTGAACACTAACCGAAAACTGGTTGAAAGACTCGGTATGACCAAGACTGTGAAAAAGATCCACATGGACTTGGGTAGGAGCGGAAGAGGAGTGATCAGGTCAGGACCCGTGCCCCTGGGAATGGACTCAGAGGAAATAGTATACATGGGTGGAGGTCCTCCCTGGGAGGATCTTTGTGACCCCATGGATGCAGCACACCAGGCTTCCCCGCCCTCCACTATCTCCTAGAGTTTGCTCAAGTTCATGTCCATTAAGTAACAGGCATCTGTTAGAAGTGCTCAACCCTTTCAGTCTTGGTGGGGCCATATGACTAGTTCCTCCTCCCCCAAAGGAACATGAACAGAGGGAACTGGAAGTCGTTCTGTTCTAAGAGTAAGAAGAAGCAAGTGTTCATTCTTTCTACTCTCTTTCCTTTTCCACCAACTGGTAATTCAAAGGAATTTAAGGACTTCTATTATGGGGAGATTTAAGGTGGAAATAGCCTGAATCCTTCATTCAATGGACAGACAAAAGCCACCAGGAAAACAACCTTCTATGTTTCTAAGCCAATGAAATTTGAAGTTTAGTTGTGATGACAGCCAGCATCAGTCTAATAAGGATAATGTCTCAAGATGTCTCAAGGGTTTTGTTGTTCAGTTACTCAGTCGTGTCCAACTCTTTGCAACCCCATGGACTGCAACACACCAGGCTTCTGTGTCCTTCACCATCTCCTGGAGTTTGCTCAAACTAATGTCCATTGAGTCGGTGATACCATCCAACCATCTCATCCTCTGTCGCCCCCTTCTCCTGCCTTCAATCTTTTCCCTGCATCAGGGTCTTTTCCAGTGATTTAGCTCTTCACATCAGGTGGCCAAAATATTGGAGGTTCAGCTTCAGCATCAGTCCTTCCAATTCGTACTATTCAGGGTTGATTTCCTTTAGGATTGATTGGTTTGATCTTCTGAGTATAAGGTCTCAAGGGTAACATATCCAAAGTAGAACTTTCCATCTCCAGGACATTCCTTGCCCACTCTTGGCCATCTCTATAAATGTAGCACCAACCACTCAGCTTCTTGGGACTAACACCTTGGTGTCATAAGCCCAACATCTACTTCTGAAACATAGATTATGACAATCCCCTACCTAAAACCATTCAAAATGTTGTCTGTGAACTTAGACAAAAAGTCCAAATTTCTTATTATAAGCCCTCCAGGATCTTTAACCTCACTTATCTGCCACACATACTCTCAGTACTTGTATTCCAGCCAAAGTGACTTCTTTCAGCTCCTCAAATGCACTGAATTCTTTGCTACCACAAGAAATCTGAGCTTGGGTTACTGTCATCCTGGAATGCTCTACCCACCCTACTTGACTTGGTTAATTCTGACCTTTGCTCAAATGTGTCTTCCTCAGAAGACACACTTCCTCTTTCCAACATTACTGTCTAACTTAGATCTCCCTTTTTTCCCTTCCCATAACACTGTATTTTCTTCACAAACTTGTTATATTTAAAATTATACAAACATTTTTCTTTCTAATGATTCAATGTCTATCTCACCTACTGGGCTGAGATTCCCACAAGGGTAGCAGGTTGACATGGGCTGTATCTGAGGTTCCATTATTAAAAATGTTTTTTTTATGTTTCTTTTTATTTCATCCCATCAAAATGTATTTATTTTATGCACTTGGTAAATTAGTAAAATAGTACAGGCATGCAATTTTTTTGAACTGTGGTGTTGGAGAAGACTCTTGAGAGTCCCTTGGACTGCAAGGAGATCCAACCAGTCCATTCTGAAGGAAATCAGCCCTGGGATTTCTTTGGAAGGAATGATGCTAAAGCTGAAATTCCAGTACTTTGGCCACCTCATGCGAAGAGTTGATTCATTGGAAAAGACTCTGATGCTGGGAGGGATTGAGGGCAGGAGGAGAAGGGGACGACAGAGGATGAGATGGCCGGATGGCATCACTGACTTGATGGACATGAGTCTGAGTGAACTCTTGGAGTTGGTGATGGACAGGGAGGCCTGGCGTGCTGTGATTCATGGGGTCGCAAAGAGTCGGACACGACTGAGCGACTGAACTGAACTGATGCATATGCTAATTGTTGCTTCTAAAAATATTTTTCTAATAAAGCTATTCAATCAAACATTAAAAACATTGCAGTAGACCATAAAGTCCACAAGAGGAGGGATTATGTCTGTCTCTGTCCCCTTCAAATGGCCTTGCACATGATTACACTCTATAAATACTATTAATAGATAAGTGAATAATAAGCATCTACAATTTACTGTCTTTAATAATTAGTTGGAATTATTATATGTATGCTAAAGTAACTAAATCTGTATTTGTAAAAACAAATTATTCTAGGCTTGCTTTAATAAACAGACAAAAATCAATTCATAAATAATAGCATGCATTTACATATGAACAATGTTCTAAAGTCTTCTAAAATTATGTTGTCTCTTTCATAAAGGTTAAATACCTCCCATCATCTTCTTTAAGCTATTCATCTGTTCAGTTAAAATTTCCTTCAATGTAATACGAAAGGAAATGTCAGTCTTGGCAAATGATCGCCAATTCCAAATTAAATAGACTCTGAATTAATGAGGTTTTATGGTATTTTCAAAACAACAAAATTCACTCACCTCAAGGTCATTGCTTCCATTTTTAAATGATAAATTTAACTTTTATGTCAGTAGTGATTCTCAAGCCCTATGGTACATTCGTATCTTGCAATCATGTCTTGGGAAACATTAAAATAATTATTGCTATTAAACTTCATGTCTTCAGTATAAACAACACTATACTTTTACAGCTTTTTTAAATCACATAGCTTCTTTACTATTTCTTAGACATATTAAAAATATAAAAATTTTTATATTTTTAATGTAATCTTTTCTATATAATATAGTTTATTGTTTATAGCATTTCCAATTATCTGCCCTAATTTTTCCCCCCTTTGTCTAGTTCCTTTTAAGCTGAAAGAACTCACTTTCTTCCTACTGGTAAGTTATCAAAATGAAGTGACAGAAAGTTTAGCAGGGCCTTGATCTCTGATATATACCCAGTCTGTTTTTCTACAGTCAAAGCTGGAAGAATAAGTTAAGAATTCAATCAGTAGTGAATGACAAACACTAACCTCAACACACAGTTAGTAGTATTTCCTCTCATTCATTTATTCATTCAATAGTCGTTATTTATGAAACCCCCTTATAGGTCAAGTGTTATAGATTGACGAACAAAACAGACTTACACTCTGTCTTCATGGAGTTCACTGTTCAGCAAGTGATCAGTGTTATACCATGAAAAGATACGTGAATATATTCTTGCAAATTGTGATAAATGTTAAAAATCAAAAGAACAGATATTCTAATTGCAGTCTACTCACAAACTGGTGATCTGATAAACAAAATAACTACAATATTGAAAAGAACATTTTTTAAAAATCCCACCCTGTGTACTGGCAAATAGATGAGCATTAGCCAAGATTTTTCTGGTTAGAATTCACACACTGCTGTGATGATTCACTCTTGTTGCTGTAATCACATCATACCTTGCTTTTCCACATCATACCTTGCTTTTCCCACGAGCTTTTATCTCAGTATTCTTGAATCTTTCATGGTTACTCTGTATAAAAAAGTTATGAAGAGCAAGGTGGGACGTGAAAGAAGAAGTCAAACTCAATTTTTAAAATATATATGTAAAATAATAAAATGTCTACATGGTAAACATTAAGGAACATTGAGATAAAGGCAAGGAAAATTTAAATATCTCAGCAAAATAGAATGTTGGGTATAATAGTGATAAAAAATGATGAAAATAAATGATGATTTTTGTCTCCAGGTGATGAGTACATTGGAGATAATTATATAATACTGTGTTCTCTATTTTTGTGTATATTTTAAAGTTTCTATAATATAAAGATTTTTTCTAACTTTAAGAAGTAAATGGATTTAGATGTAGTGGAAGATTTTATTTAGTAATGTATGGTTTGTAGAAAAACTAAAATACATAGATAAGCACAATTAAAACTGAAATTACAATGTCATTGTGATAAACACCATTCCAAATCTTTTTCAAAGTATGTGCATGTATAAAAAAGTGGTGGTTTGTACTTGAAGAAATATAATTTATCCGTAGCAATAGGAACTAAGTGCTGGACAAAAGTGATGAGCTGATTTTACAGTTTGACAACTTGAAAAACCCTCTGGACCCAGCTACTGTGGATTTGCCTTGAAAACAGGGCTATGAGTGAACATTAAAAGGATCGGAAGTTTGTGAGCAGAACCAACCTTCCTGTTGAGAATTTCTGGCTGAAGAAAAGAACACTGAATAAAGACTGTTCCTCCCTCACACCCAGAGGATCCTTGGGCTGAGCAGGGATGTGCACCCATGGAGGGAGCGGTGAAAGAGCAGGAGGCTTGGCCCCAACCCTATCATTTCATGCTGACAAACCACAGGGGCAACACCTGCTTCCTGCCTTGTTGGAAACCTGGTAAAGCAACCAGCATTCAATGCAGAGTGGCTTAATTCTGACTCTTGCAACATGGCTAGTAATAGCAGGATGGGTCGTTTCAACTTGAGAAATCATCCCTGGGTGTTCTTGGAAATATCAGTGAAGAAGGAACCAAAGCGAAAAAAAAAAAACATTTTATTACTATTTGTAAGAAGATGTTCCACGGTCATAACATAGATGTTGGGTATTACTTATTGAAAACCATTATTTTCTCCCTAAATAATTAAGGAGAGAACCACAGCTAACTATGTATTAACACAAATATGACCATTTGTACATTTTCTTTGCTTTATTCCACTTACTAAATTGTGAACATGTCAATAAACAAACCATAATATTATCTTGCTTGCAAGTATTCCATGACAGTACTAAACTTCAGTTTGCTGTTTACCCTCTGTATCTAAATGTTTAGCTTGTTTCCCAATTTTTACTATTATAAAAAATGACCCATTGAGTATTTTTATAGTTAAATCTTTGTACTTATCCTTGTTTTCCTAGGATGAATTTCAAGCAGTGAAATTTCTGAGTCAATACAGTATTGCAAATGGGCAAACAAAATGAAGCACTTCCTTGATGGCTCAGTGGGTGAAAAATTCACTTGCTATGCAGGAGACACAGGAGATGTGGGTTTGATCCCTGGGTTGGGCAAAAAACAAAATGAAGGGTGTCCCAGGTGGCTCAGTGGTAAACAGTTTGTCTGCCAAGCAGTAGACCCAGATTCGATCCCTGGGTTGGGAAGATCCCCTAGAGGAGGAAGCGGCAACCCACTCCAGTATTCTTGCCTGGAAAATCCCATGGACAGAGGAGCTTGATGGGCTACAGTCCAAGGGTCACAGAGTCAGGCAGGACTTAGCAACTAAACAACAACAAAACAAAATGAACTGCCCTGAACAGAGCTCAGTATATGAAAGTATTAAATATATGATAAAGTAGACATCATGGATTAAAATAGAGTGGAATTATTTTATGATAAATACTACTAGGCTAATTGCTTAGCTATTCACTAGATTTATTTTTCATACCCCTCTTTGTTCTTAAACAGTTTAAGATGGTTTACTAAGGTATGTATCATACAGCAAGATAAGACGAATTGTAGACGGGAAAACAAAGTAAGGAAGAAACAAAGAAAATGAAAGAATGCATGTTTTTTTAATGCATGTCTTAAAATACTATATATTTATTACACATAAACCACAAACCTAGCATCAAATGAGAAGACAGAAAGTAGTTGTAGTTATTTAATTGACATAGATAATGAAATAAAGACAACCTAGTTGATAGGAAGAAGTACAAATACTTGTCCATAAACCCTGCAGGAAAATCCCCCTGGGCTTTCTTGGAGGACAAGGTATAAATGAAATGGACAACACCCTCACAGTGCATAGCAATGCATTTCATCAGGCTGTTTACTGCAACATCCTTCAACATAAGTTAATGGCATTGTGCCGAAGTGAGAATCAATACAAACTCCACAGGGGAAGGTGAGCAATAAAATGCAGTCCACACAGACAGCAACCTATTGTACTGATTCCATCCAAGACAGGGTATATAAAGGAATGATAAAGAGCATATTTTTTAACTCAATCCCTCTTAAATACAGTTTCTTTCAACCAAAGCTTTGATAGATAGTGAGCATTAGGGAGTTAATACTTCTGAAACGTGCTGTGAGCATAGCCATGTTAAACATGGTGAACAGACCAATGAATCCCCTTACAAGGACATACACCTTCGTGTAAGTCCATTTCATCTCTCTGAAGTAAGCAGAGCAAGTAGCTTTAAACAGTTTAAATGGAATAACTAGTCAGTTAATACGGAGAAGGCAATGGCAACCCACTCCAGTACTCTTGCCTGGAAAATCTCATGGGTGGAGAAGCCTGGTAGGCTGCAGTCCATGGGGTCGTGAAGAGTCGGACACGACTGAGCGACTTCACTTTCACTTTTCACTCTCACGCATTGGAGAAGGAAATGGAAACCCACTCCAGTGTTCTTGCCTGGAGAATTCCAGGGACGGGGGAGCCTGGTGGGCTGCCCGTCTACGGGGTCGCACAGAGTCGGACACGACTGAAGCGACTTAGCAGCAGCAGCAGCAGCAGTCAGTTAATGGGTCCATAATCTTTCATGGTTGTAACCAAACCTTGATGTCAAGATATATTTAATATTCCTGGCTAGACTGTAAGCTCTGAGGATAGGAACCATAGCTATCTCACTCGTTGTTGTTGGGGCTGTTTAGTCTCTAAGTCATGTCTGACTCTTTGTGACCCCATGGACTGTGGTCCACAAAGCTCTTCTGTCCATGGGATTTCCCATGAAACAATACTAGAGTGGGTTGTCATTTCCTTCTCCAGGGGATCTTCCTTACTCAGGGATGGATCAAACCCAGGATCATCTCCTGCATTGGCAGGCAGGTTCTTTACTGCTAAGTCACCAGGGAAGCCCATCTCACTTGTACAAAACTCAACTATCATAGGCATTTACAACCCACCACTACCACCTCCTTATATCTCACATGGAATATTGACCAATAACTTCAGGTTTGTCATTTATAAGCCAAAGAACGGCACACATTTTGGAGAGATTGTTCAGTAAGTTAACAGTATTTGGGAGGGATTAAAAGAGCTTCTGTTTTGAAAAGGGATACACTAAAACTTGGGACCTCAAATCACTTGATTTTACTTGTGTTGATAAACATGTAAGCAAGAAGTAAAGGCTAAAATGAAGAGAGGTTTTTGACCATGTTAATATCAGAAATTCTTTCCCAGTTGCTTCATTTAGCTTAAAACTTTAATCACATTCTGTGTTCTGCAAAGTTTGAAGCAGGGGACTTTGGTTTATAAACTGGAAAATACAAATCTTCCAGGTAGTAATTTCCAGAAGTATTATAATCCTTAAACAAACAAATCCCTAATTGATGGTGATGTGGATAGCGGTGGAGCTCCTATTCCACAGCTTTCTTTCTTAGGATACACTCTGCCTCTTGAGTTGACGGTGAGGGAGAAATGAAAGAAACATATGAGCTTTCTTTTCTTCATTCTTAATCCTTGTTTACTTCATATATGTTTTGCTAGAATGTAGGCTACTTTGTAATAATGTTTTGTTCTGTAAGACACTTGGATCATACATCATATGTAGTCCATAGTTTTAAATGAATTGTTATGAAGTTTTTAATTATCCAATAGCATGTTTTTCCTAAATAAAATGACAAAAATAACTCTCCCTGAGATTCCAAGCTCTTTCATTCATGAGTTATCAAGAGTCCAGAGAAATGTATGGTGATATCATGATGAATTCTGAGCTTAGAATACTGGCTCTATGAAAATGTTTTCTTTGTATTTTTGTTTTTGCCCTGGTTCAGTTCAGTTCAGTTCAGTCGCTCAGTCGTGTCCGACTCTTTGTAACCCCATGAATCGCAGCACGCCAGGCCTCCCTGTCCATCACCAACTCCAAGAGTTCACTCAGACTCACGTCCATTGAGTCAGTGATGCCATCCAGCCATCTCATCCTCTGTCATCCCCTTTTCCTCCTGCTCCCAATCCCTCCCAGCATCAGAGTCTTTTCCAATGAGTCAACTCTTCGCATGAGGTGGCCAAAGTACTGGAGTTTCAGTTTTAGCATCATTCCTTCCAAAGAAATCCCAGGGCTGATCTCCTTCAGAATGGACTGGTTGGATCTCTCCTTGCAGTCTAAGGGACTCTCAAGAGTCTTCTCCAACACCACAGTTCAAAAGCATCAATTCTTTGGTGCTCAGCCTTCTTCACAGTCCAACTCTCACATCCATACATGACCACAGGAAAAACCATAGCCTTGACTTGATGGACCTTTGTTGGCAAAGTAATGTCTCTGCTTTTCAATATGCTATCTAGGTTGGTCATAACTTTCCTTCCAAGGAGTAAGCGTCTTTTAATTTCATGGCTGCAGTCACCATCTGCAGTGATTTTGGAGCCCCCCAAAATAAAGTCTGACAGTGTTTCCACTGTTTCCCCACCTATTTCCCATGAAGTGATGGGACCAGATGCCATGATCTTCATTTTCTGAATGTTGAGCTTTTTCAGCTCAACATTGAAGCCAACTTTTTCACTCTCCACTTTCATTTCCATCAAGAGGCTTTTTAGAACATGTAAAAATAAGTTATCTTATAATACAGTGGTGAACCATGCATAGGAGTGGAAGTCTTACTTTTTGCTAATATTACTTTACATAATATACATAGAAAACCAAAAATTTAAATTAAATATTTAAATAATTTAAAATCTATCCTCAATCTCAGTATTAGGAGAAATACAAATTTCTATAATGATGGTTGAACTTTACAAAGCTTGCACTTAATCTAGGAAACCAAACTAAACTCAACTAATATTTCATTTGCCTATAACCTCAATAATCAAGAAAAATTAATTTTTCTTGAAGATAGACAAAATGAAATTCAGTATTGAAACACAGTTTGCACAAATACTTGAAATGAAAAAACAGTAGAGCTGCCCTATGCTAAGTAAAACAGAGAGCAGGGTAGCACATATGTGCAATTATCTGGAAGCCCCAATCAACACTACCCATCTCTGGAACATTGATGACTTGCTGAACCATCTGTGCAGAGAATTCTAAAGTAGCAGGGGAGAGGGGATGTTGTGATGGAGCAGAAATTGAGAGGGAATAGGGAGAATTAATGGTCTAAGGATTTTTAAGGGACAGGCAGGGTCCCTGGGAGATGGCTAGAGAGAAAGAAAGAGAACTGAGTCAACAGACACGATTTGATCCACTAAGTAAAGAAGCATCTGAATGCTTACAACATGCCAGACAATGGTCCAGGCATTAATGACATCAATTTCAAATACTTGAAACAAAATCTTCAAAGACATAGGATGCGGTAGTTCTTGCCAAAGTATTATGTTACTGAAGCATAATAAGAAACATGAGTACCAAGAAATGTAGAGCAAATGGAAAGAGTCAACATGAGCAAATGAGTAGGACCAATATCTGCCAGGCTTGACCATCTCGATTAGAACACATCATCAGTTGAAGGATGCTAAAGCACCTGGGGTCCCTTTGTTTTATTTTCTCTCTTGATGGATAAATATGTTTCTTACCAGCTTGTATATTAGAATATGACTTATATTTCATAATTTAAAGAGTCAGTTTTAAGCAACAATTCTTTTTTTTTTTTTTTCTGGTAGCATACATGGAACATATGTGGTCTCCTCAACTTCAACACACACTCCTGATATTCTTCTTATTTGGACTTATTTGCAACTTGGAGCAAGATTTATAATTGCAAAAACCCTAAACATAACAGTGACTAAAATTGTATTTGCTTGACAAAATTATTAATATTGTAGATATAAAATCATTACAGATCTATAGATCTAAGATCAAAGCTTACTTTGAAACATA